>NC_046225.1:10887553-11118136 GCF_009819885.2 Catharus ustulatus
AATAGCTGAAAAAAACCCACAGCCAACCATCTTGAAAAATACACCTGTTAGAGGCACTAAGCAGTTCACTTCAGTTGATTATTTTCAGTTTAACAGTGTAAAGTTCAGTGCTTTTTCATAAATTTGAGATGCCATTATATATTATGAATATAAAACCCCCACATATATAACTGCATGCAGTTGGGTAGTCAAGGAGAAAGGCAAGTCAACAGAGTGAGCTTTCCTCTAATTTTTCAAAACAGAAATAGCCCACTTCCGCCCAAGCTGCCACAAAACCAGATTTCAAAAAGAGATAATGGTTCATTTTACCACTACCTCACTCATAATTGGGAGAGGTAGCCATATATTTTTGCCTCTTTAGCATAGAAAACTAGGGAAACTTTTTCTCTACCATTCCTGTACTTCCCTGTTCCCATACAAATAAGCAAGGCAGGTTTGCTAGGAAGTGTTTTCACCTTGCTCTTCAGCTGAACACTCACGATGTGATAACCTGACCATGCCTAAGCAAAAACAAACAGGTGACCACACACCTACGTTCAGTTTGTTCCACTTTTTGTTTGCAGAGGACTTCACAGCACAGGGAGGCAATGTTTGCCATCCTTTGACACGTCATGGACCTTGCTCATCCTCCCCTATACATGCACAGTGAGGGACAGTGGCACCATACAGAGCAGCAGTCACTTCAGAGAAGCAGCAGCAGGACACAGGTCTGCGCTGAAACTTTCCAAATAGTGGCCAGAAAGAAGAAGAGAGCTGTGAAACAAATGGTGCCTAACAGTAACACTACCTTTCCTATAACACACTCTTTTCCAGCTCTTCCATCTGGAGCAATGTTTGCAAGCTGGATGTCACAGCCTCCCTGCTCTCTGCTGAAGGGGGGTGGCCCTACAGAGCCTGTCCTCCCACCTAAATCCAGACTCCTCACTTCCCTAATCCTAACAAGACTTCCAACACCAAAGGCATGTATTTTGGTCCCTGATGGATGGCTCTGCAACCCAGTGCTGGATGGGTAGGTGCAAATGGATACAGAGTTTTAGTAATGTGCTAATAAAAAACCCAATTAAGATCAAAATATCTTCCACAAAGTTAACATGAAAAGTGACATGTTGAGTTAAATTACACTAAGGAATAAATGGCAAATGCCTGCTTATCTCTCTAAGTGGGACTTTCATGAATAATCCAGCATGCTTGCTAATGATAATGAAAGCATCTGTGCCTCACATATTAGAATTACTTCTCCCTTAGCATTTGCAGGACAAAAGCTTTGCCTGTTGTTCTACACCAGGCCACGATGAAGGACAGCTAAGCAAGGCTTGATTTTCATGTTGACAGTATACTGCAATTAGAGGTGAGTTAGGGTTATTTGCTTTCCCACAAAACTTGGTACTGCACACCTATATCATGGTAAAAATATATATTTTTTTTCTATTTCTCAACTAATGGTTATCTTTTAACAACACATATCTAAAAGTTAAAACCAGCCAAAAAATCTCTAAAAAGCAACTCTACCAGTTACATCTGTTACATTGGCCTGGTGGAGTCATTAAACAAGAGACCTAGCTTTAAATTCAAAATTCACCTGATACATGTAGTATCCCATTAATTTTAAGGTTTGCATCAGGAAGGGTGAGGTCAAGTACAGAGTTGGTGGAAAATAATCAACTCTTTTTATGGGAAAAATATACTGACAGTGATAACCCTGTTGGATTACAAAAGGGAAAGCAGTGTGGAGATGGGAACAGACTATAGGTTAGTCAGTTTATTAGGGCTTCTAGAATTTGTAGCTTACCCAAGAGACATTTTAGTTACAGGCTAATGAACTGGAAAAGATATTTGAAGAAAAAGGATATCCTAGTTGATATAGTTCACAAAGCATTAGTTAAGCTTCATGAGTCTGATGGACAACAAATTATTGTTGAAACAGCTCAAATCTAAAGAACATTTTTCTGTGTCATTTGTTTCAACTTGGTCTTCTTTGTCACCTAAAATCAAGAAAGCAGTTCTGTAGCATTCATTTATGGGTCACATCAGTGACAAGTTTACTCTCCACCCACCTCCCTTGTACTTCTTTCCTGTCGGGACTACCTATTTCAAACAATGGTAGATTTAAGCTGGAACTTAAATTTAATTTATGACCATTTCACATTGCTCTGGCAGCATAGAAGAGCCTGAAAAGGGTGACTTACACTACTTTAGTTCCCTGTTATAGTGATACAGTGAACATACAGTGATGTATGTTCAGAGTAACGAACAATCCAGATGGAAATGTTCAGTTACAATTGTATTGCATGCCCAGTATTGCTGGAAATATATAACTTGGGATATTTGGTCCTGTTGCCAAGAACGTGGGAAGATTTAGTAATTACAGCATTGTCTCTGTAGCATTCCATGAACTCTAAGACAGGGAACCTGCAAACATAACATGGCCTGCAACTAGAAATTGCTTTGCCCTGTTATGGAACATCATAAAATCTTAGAATGTTTGGGTTTGAAGGGACCTTAATGATCATTTAGTTCCTGCTGTGAGCTAGACCTCTAGACCAGGTTGCTCAAAGCTCCATCTGATCTGGCCTTGAACACTTCCAGGAATGGGGAATCCACAGCTGCTCTGGGCAATCTGTCCCAGTGACTCTCTCTCCTCCGAGTAAAAAATTTCTCCCCAGTCTAAATCTCTCTGCCTTTGGTTTAAAAATTGATCCCCCTTTTCCTCTATCTGCCCTTGTAAAAAGTCATTATCCACCTTTTTTATAAGTCTCTTTAAGAACTGAAAGAATGTTACAGTAGAATATAAGCAAACCACACTGGAGTATAAAAAAGATCCAGATAACCAAGTATTCTGTTTCCACCATGGATCAAATGCAGATGCCTGAGAAAATGGTCCTCCTCTGAGTCTCTCCTATCATTCAACCCTTGCCAGCTCAGGGAATTCCTGAAACAGCTTTGGTTTCTGGGCACTGAGCATTCCTTCACAGATTTTCCTTACATAAATTCATGCAATCTTCACACAAATGCCTGTAAACCATCAGCATATACAAGGGAGTTCCTCAGGTCTTTCATCATATCCTTTATTTTGAATTTAGATTCTGTTAGCTCTGTTTCATATCTTTTTGTTCTTGTAGTGGATGAAGCTGTGAATGATCAATCATTATGCACTCTGTCATGTCACTCAGTGGTCTACATCCCTCAGGCTTTTCTTTTGTCAGTCTGAAGGATTCCCATCTGTTTAATCCTGCCTTCAAGTGAAGTTGTCCAATAACTTTGACAAGCCTGTTGTCATTTTTTTAACCTTTCTAGCTCTTCTAGATCCTTTAAAGTGCAAGGATCAGAACAGCATACAATATCCAGAGGTGGGAAATTATTCTCTATTGTGTTCTCAGTTCTTTTCTTCACAATTTCTAATGTTTTGTACAGCTACTAGTGGATTCCTTTGATCTGAAAGGAAAAGAGCCTCAGTTCAAGATTTAATTTCTAGATTAACTTTTTTTGACTGCAGTTAGGCACTGACAAGAAAATTTCAGAAAACTGTCTACATTATAAACATGGAATCTTATTCTCTAATATCACTAGTAAATGAAGAGTTTGTATAAACTCAGGGGTGTTTTTTCCTGTCACACTTGAGTTACATTAAATTTTAGTTGCCATTGTGTTGTTATTAAGATTATGGGATCTTTCACCGATATTTCTTTCTTACTCTCTCACATCAGTTAGTGTTACTTGCAAAGTTTTCCATGTCACTGCTCAACACCTTTCCTAGATTTTTTATGGATATTCTGCACAGCATACATCCTAGCACTCATCCTGCAGAACTTGTCATTGTCACTTTCCACTGCCATATTATTAATTTACTCCTATCACAGAATCACAGAATGGGTCAGGATGGGACCACAGCGGGTCATCTGATCCAACCTCCTTGCTCGGGCAGGGTCATCCCAGAGCACAGTCCACAAGTTTGCATCCAGACAGTCCTGGAATATCTCCAGTGAGGGAGACTCCACACCTTCTCTGGGCAGCTTGTTCCAGTGCTCAGTCACTGCACAGTACTGAAATTCTTCCTCGAGCCCAGGTGGGACTTCCTGTGCATCATTTTCTGCCCATTGCCTCTTGTTCTGTTGCCAGGCACCACTGAGAAGAGCCTGATCATCCCCTCAACAGCCTCCCTGCAGATTCTTAGATCTTCTAAAAATGATAATTTAACATTTTTTCATCCATGCAAAGATCTTTCTCCTCATGCCATTGTTGCAAGGATTCATTAAGAGACTTTATACCTAACCCAATATCCTCTGGAAATCCAGGTGGACTACATTGACTCAATCACTTAGAATATTTAGACAATCTTGTGAGACGTGGTTTCTCGTTACAAGAGGGATTTCACTCCTCACCAGGGGACTATATTTCTCCAACCTTTCTCTTATACCTCCTTACTGGTCACTAATTCTTCAAATCTAATCTGGCAGGCTTTACCTTTTCCCATTACAAATGCAATGGAATGGCTATGTTTGAATTATTACTCTTTTATTACCTATTTATTTTGTAAGGCTCCTCTGCTGTAATGGTAGGTTATTCGGACATGCCTACAAGATTAGGGCACTTTGAATATCCTGTCTTAACAGTTGTCTATTGATCCCATTGAACTGAGTTCAGCACCATTGAAGGAAAAGTGGTCTCAGCCAGTTGAGTTGGTATAACAAGGAGTAAATGAAGTCTTGCCTCATTATCACAGAGGTCCAGTGTTCTTTATATGTTTTCCTCAGATGATAATTTGTATTGCTTTCTACAACTACTAGTGGATTCCTTCCATCTGAATGGAAAACAGTTCAAGATGTACTGAATTTACTCACTCCTGATGTTTTATCTCCTGCAGTCCTGATACATGGCCTCGTTCATTTGAATCTGGTCCCACCACTTCTATGCCTGCTCCATTCCTCTCTGCTCAACCACTTAAAAAAGCCTGACTCTGTTCTGCTGTCTACAATCTTCTGATTCCAGGGTGCCTGTGCACTCTGTATTACAGCCTGTGCCTGCACAGATCCAGTGTTTCTAAATTCCCAGACCAAACAGGCTGGAATTACTACTCTCATTCTTTACTAGGTTTATCTCCTTCCTTTTTCATTTCTCAGTGACAGATAGCTCCATAATTAAGAAAACAGCTTTCTCTCAGAAATGGCTAAATGGTACTTCTTTGAATACTGCGACAAAATCTAAGGACTTGCACAAAATCTACTCATGCCCTTCAAATGAATGAGCAATAATTGCAGACATGGAAAGCTATTGCTTTATGCACCACCTCAAAGCAAGCTATTCCCAAATTTTCTTGCTATCTCCTCATTAATCAATAGTAGGCTTTGTGAAAGTTAAGGAATGCATTTGGAAAGAGAAAGTAAGATCAAATGCCCTTTGTCTCTCCTTGCTCCTTGGAGGCTAGAAAACCCTTCCTTAGAGGATTCCAAGGTCAGTTGTGGAACCAGGCACTCGAAGAAGAATGTCCAGGGTGACAGGAAGCCTCCACCATTGCTCTTGAGTGAAAACACAACCTCAGTCATTTGCTTTGTAGGTTAATGTTGTGAACTCTTTGTCACCATGTTGCAATTTGAAAAACTAACAAACAAGCAAAAAAAAAACCCTAAAAACAAACAGTGCAAAGAAACAGTCTAGAGATTTCCTTTCTGTGAGAGTTTCTTTTTTTCACTCTGATGTGGAAAGCAGAGATTTGCCCAAGGACAGCAGAGGAGGAAAGGACTTCAAAGAGCTCTTGTCAGTGTCCCAGCTCAGTTCCCACTGAAAGAACTGAGTCTGCTGAGTCTACTGAAATCAGCCAGCTGATGAGCACTTTTGAAAACACATCTTTGTCTCAGACAGACAGTGGTGGAGCCAGGCATAAAATTTCTGAAATTTACTTTGCCTAGAGGGAAGTCAGCAAGCCCTGTCTCTCAAATTTCATTGAGGGATAGCCCTCTTCTTTTCTTGCTACCATACCCTGATTAGAATACAGTGTAAAGATTGGTGATAGCAGCATAGCTGGACATTTTTAGGCCACAAATATGCTCTTACATAATCAGATTATTTAATCTTTTTATAAATATGCATTTCTTTATTGTAAGAAGATACAGGGTTTGTTTGCTATAAGAAGTAATTGCTATAATTTATTGATAGAAGTTTGGCTTTTTTAGTCAGAGTCAAGGTTTTTATGACTCCTGAGCCAGTGACACCCAGTAATTATATCTGTAGATTTTGGCTCCTGTTGATACAGTGCTACTGTATTAGAAGGATTACTTTTATATATTGGTGAGCTAAAGAAGATTTTTCTTTTATGAATACTGAACTTCTGAGTGGCTTTTTGAATTAATAACAGTGGAATTAATGCTTTGAAGACATTGTTATTAAAATGGTGATCTCGGTGGACACTATGTAGAGGGGCTGGTTGATAAGTAGGATGTATGTTGGAGAGGAAAGCTATAGGCGTTTTACATTTGTTTTAATTACAAGTCCAGAAAATTTTTCAAAAAGCTCCCAATTTTTCAGAAACCAACATATTGTAAAATACTTGGATGTGATATAGCACCAATTTCTTACAAAGGATGTAAAAGAGGTTCTGTCTTCCCTGCAGAAGACAGAGCCAGCCCCCACCCTAGAAGTTTAGATGCTCTGAGCCTCTGTACAAAGAAAAAAAAAATGCAGGCAGCAAATGTAAAGGGAGGAGTCTGCAGCAGAGCGAAGACAGGGACCTAGGCTCGCTCTCAGGTCAGTGCCGTGACCAAAGGGCTACTCACCCACCTTTGATTTGCTTTCAAGTGCCTTGGAGTTTCTGTCCAACTTCAATTTCAGACAAAGGTCCCATCATTTTTAACTGCTGGTCTGGCAGAAACTTATTTCCCTAGAGTTTCTTCTGGTTTATTTTTCCTAGATCACTGGAAAACACTGTTCACCTTCTGAGGTGAATTCTGAAGAATTATAAAATTTCCAGATTCCCTTAACTGTTTGAGTGACCCCACACATTAGATGATCAGAGACCTTCTAATGGGAATCTAAACCACAGGGGATCAGATGCCTTGAGATATTGTTATGCACAGATCAGACACTTTCAATGTATAGAAAGTTTTAACAATGGACCATGCTGTACAATACACATTCTGCTAACTTTTCCTTTAAAATTTTGCTACCATATGAAGTCCAAGTTATTTAATCAAATGCAAAAATGCTTCTCTAGGTCAATATTCTCAATAATAGTGAACTCACAGATATTTCTCTTTCTATAAATATTACTGCTGTTTGATTCTTTTTTGAGATTTTTTGATCCTATTTGTTAGAGAGAGTGTGCATTCTTGGGCAGAAGAGATTTCCCTGAGGGCAGGATAACAGTTAAATGAAATGTAAATGTAGGGATGGCATTAAGATATATCATACAGCACAATGCTATAAATATTTTAAGTCCCTCTACATTCCATGTAATGATGCACATGAAACTGACCCAAATTTACACTGGTCTAGTGCAGAATTACATGATGCAAGTGCTTTACAAATACCATAAAGTTCCAATATGTGCATACTACCCAGAGAGAGAATGTTATTTTGGGATGTTTCCAAACCAAATGGTAGTTGTTTACATTTCCTCTGCATCCTCCAAGTCCAGAAATAAGGAAACTTTTGCCACTTATTAGCTCTGATCTCTAATGGTGCATCCTTGGCCATTGCTTTTACCCCAACTTAAGAGATAATATTTGTATTTTTGTTTGACAATAAAGGGGAAATAAGGTTATTATTGCAACCAGAGCTAGACAGGAAACTCTTGAAATCTAATTTAAAAATATAGTAAGGATACCTGAGTAAGAGAATAGCATCTGAAAGTTCATTTTCTTGGTTGGTTACACATCTAAATATGCAGACAATGCCCCAGATCTGCTGGACCTAGATCTTGTGTTCATTCATGCCTAGCAAGGACAATCAGCAAAACACACTTTGTACAGTTATTGAGGAGGGAACAGGAGATGTTAACTTCTGCTCCTCCATCTCACAGCTGTTGTTCTCACCTGTGCTTATGTGCACAAAACCCCTCAGAATATAACCTTCTGTTGTAAGAAACAGCTCTATGTACCATATATTGCACAACAAATGTTCAAATATCCATGACACTGACATGCATTATTTAATGCCTTTTTTTTACTGATTAAATTTTCATCTCTAAGACCTTGATTTCATTTTGTAGGATTCATGTTTTTCAAAACCTGCAGTTGTTCTACACAGAGCTACAGATAAGTTGTCCTTTCAAAAATCCAGAACATATATAATCTGAAGCAGTCCACTTTTCACACTAAAGGCTGTTTAACAACTACTTAGCCTCTTGTCCTGATTTACATAAGAGGTTTACATGGTACCATCTAATTTCACGGCAATTTATTTTTTCTTCTATAAAGGAGTGAAATAGAAATCGTTTTATTTTATTTTTTCCTTTTTTTTTTCTATAAATTGAATAACAAATCTGTGGTTTTGTAGCATGAAGTGAATATCTGGCTGATTGAAAAGGCTCCAAATGACTCCTTAGGAAATTTTGTATAATTTTTTTTTTAAAGAAATGTCCTTTTTCTACAAAATGGTTCGTCCAGATAGAAGTAGTATTGCTGAAGTGATTTTGGACATTGATTTACAATAGTGCTGTATATTTTTTGAAAAAAGGAGGTTTAGAGGGCAGTAGTCAGAGGGAGACTCCTATGGTTTTAATAAAGTCAATAACACATTGCAAAAAGCCCAATGCTACAGAAGGGCTCGAGTTCCCTAATAGGAAACCAAGTGGCCTTCAATTGTGTGCCTTAATGTAGCTGGTGTTTGAATTTCTGTCTCCAGACAATGATCATGGAGGTGCCTTAAGCCACCCCTCCTTCCCTTGCAGCTGACTCGTGATGAGCACGCAGGGCCAGAAGCTGCCAGGGCCAAAGCCCAGGAATCCAATCACTCCCAGTCATCTGTCCCCAGGCTGGGTAGCTGAGCCTGTGGAGGAAGGGTGCCAGGGAGGGAATGTTTTACACAGGACTTTCCACCCACTCCTTTCAACACAATCACTCCCTTCCCTGGGAATCCCCACACCTCATTGTGGCCAGAAATAGCAAATCTAAATCTGTTCATTGCACAAGTAGACCTTAAGCCAGTCCATTCCTCCTCCTCACAGAAATCTGCACCCACAGAATGCACTAAGGAGGGAAGATGGAGACCTGCAGCACCAACATCCCTTCCCCATCTATCCCTGCCTTTCTATTGGCTTTTGTATGTGGCAGCATTGACTTCCACCTTGCTACACTCCAGTGTCCTCTTCACATCAACAGAATATAAATCACTACAGAGAGGAGCTTAGGTGGCAGAAAGGATTTCCACCAACCTGCTGAGGAGAACAGAGAGAGAAGAAATGTTGCTTGTTCTGTCACACAAAACCTGAAGGCAGTCACAAGCCAAGAAGCAAGCCCAGGGTCTTTGTCCAGCAGCTCCCTCTGTTTTTAACTTCCCATCTCCTTCTCTATGCTTCTGTTTATGAAATTGTAATGGTAGTAGTAAAACAAATGCAAATAAATAATGAATTGATGAATACATCTTGGAATGAATAAATTATGGGCGTCATGCTGACTTTCAAGAGTAAGAGTTATTGCAGTTCATGCTTGAGAGGGGCTGTCATGGGGGTTTCTCCTGGATCTGCCAGTCCTAGAACTGTGGTGCTGCAGGGAGCAGCCAGCATGGGCAGGGACAGGGACAGAGACAGAGATTTGCTGCTGGAGGCAGGGGGTGTCAGGGACATTCTCCAGCTAGAGCCCTTGTGGGAACTAGCACAGATTGGAAGAAACTACACATTTCAAAGGAAAAAAAAACCCCAAAACAACAGAGTAGCTCAGATTAGTCCAAAGTACTCCCACACTTTCTGCTGGCACACAGAGAGAGCTGAGCAAGGCATCTGGAATCAGTGACTTCCCAGGCTGCCCAGTAGCCATTCTGCCAACCACATACCCAGCTTCACAAATGGATTGCTTCCCTTTCCTTTTTCTCCCTATGGGGTTTTCTACCTTTTTCCTTGTAGCTGAAGGAGAAAAAGTAAGATTCTCTGCCAGTATAAAGTATCCATGGATTTCAGTTTTTCCCAGCAGAAGATCAGATATTGACCTAGAAATACCAAATAGGATCAGATTTATTCCCCATTCAGAGATGGCAGAAACAGTTGGAGGGTTTCTGATAAGGGAGTTGAATGAAGCCCAAGCCTCAGGATGCTCTGGACCATCATTTTTTCTTTGCTTCAAAATAGGATTGAGCCTGAACCAGTTCCTGATTTCTCTTTGTTGGGATCTGGCACAGTCTAAATCTAAATGCCTTGCTGTATCCAGGGGTTTGGGAAATGCAATTTAAGTACCTGAGACAAAGGGAAGAACTATTGTAACTGTTATACTTTTGCTATGTCCCTAAGGTAGATGCACTTGAGCAACAGGGATTTCTCAATGTGCATAATTTCTTGCAGTCTTGATAAAGCTGAGATTTATATCAGAACATCCAGCCACATGTACCAGGTCTTGGATGTGATTCGTGTAGACACACCATAGTACATCAAGTACAGACATTGATCTTTCTTGCTTCCTTGTGCCCTCCCCTGTACCCAATCAACAGACTGAAACTTATATTTTATTTATATATAGTTGTTGTGGAACTGGCCCTCAAGTTCCAGCTCTGCCTATGTACTTCTCTGTTTATTTCCATCCCATTTCTTGAATACTGGTTTCACATTCTGGTCACATTTAATCTAATAGAAATAAAGAATCCCCAAAATTATTTGATTTCTACAAGTTCTGTTAATATAGACAGTCAAGAAGGAAGCCCTACAGTGAGTGAAACTGTGCTCACACATTATTAGACATTGCAGAATCTGTGTGAAGGACAGGGAGACAGATACACAGAGACACCTTGGAATAACATGACAATTTGGAAAACATCTCATTAAATTTACACCTTCTAAAATCTATGCTAAAATCAACCAATTTTTATTGACAACCAGCATTGGTTTCAGTGCTTAAAGAAGGTGTTTTCTCACCTTGGGTTCTACTTCATCTCTTCCCTCCACGTTTTTAATACTAAATAACAAAGCATTAAGTGAGAATTAGTGGAACAGACACTGATCAGAGCTACCATGGTCTCTGCACCTTGTCCATGCCTCTATGATGTCCATGTGTGTCCACAACTTTTAGTTTAAAGCCATTTCTACAATGTCATCAAATTCAAAACAGAAAAAGGGAATATTAATTTTTCTAGTCCTAAACAAAAGTCTGTTTTCTGTAGTATCTCATGAGATTTGGTATTCAACTCAAAGAGATTTACCTCTTACCTGCTTGTAAACTCTCCAGTGGAGTAAAGAAGTCACTTTCTCTTGAGAAACTTGATGGACTTTAAACTGCTGAGTGCATGCCAAGACACTCATTTAGTTTCTTCTGATAGCTTCATTGACAAAAAGATGCCAAATTTCAAGAAAGCAAAAAGTGCTTTGAATTTGCTCTTCCCTTTGGTGACAATTATGGCTTCATCATCACATTGCTATTTTACCTTTAGGTCTTCAAACTTCATGTCTTTAGTGTCATAGAAACACTCACTAAATTATCTTCTAAAAGCTCTGCCTTTAATGTTTAAAATTCAAATTCACAGTGGATATTACTTCCCTGAGTCTTGCGCGTGTAAATGAGAAAAGAGTACATTTTTAATACTTTTGAAAATAAAAATAATATTATTAATAATAATAGAAAAGGAATCTTTACCAGATGCTCTGTAGTAACTTCAATAGTTTAAAAATATCCAGATAGGTTACCTTTTACTGCAGAAAGATCTGATAGCCAAACTAGCTCCAAATTAATTTCCTATACACTTCTGATTATTTCCATTGAATGGCATAATGGATAATGGAGCACACAATTTTCTGCAGTTTCTAGGTTCTTAAATCCAGAAACACTGCATAAGGGTAGACACATAAAAATATATGGGCTTGAGCAATAGAATATTGGTTCAAAATTATTTGTGTTACTGAATATGTAACTTAGTGGTCTGAGACAAATACTACTGGAATTTCTCATTAAGAAATTGATATCATCTCATCTCTACTAAAAAGCTTTTAACAAAATGTACTTCTAGGTAGAGTTACTCTTATCTGTGTGACCTGAAACATCCACAATATTAGATTTTAAATACAGGGAGAATTTTCCTGGGCAGACCAAATGATTCAAGAACTGGTTGGAGAAACGGGAGGTTTTAACATAGTAATGGCTGATTGAACCTGCTTCGTCACAAAAAAAAATTAAAATTCAAGTCTATCCTGAATATTTCAAATTGTTCTGGTTTTACTTGTATGGTTTAGACAGAAGGTAAGTATGAAACAAAAATGTAACAAGAACAGAACACTCCAAACCTGATGGACTGTTACACCAGTAAAGATTTTAAGAAAAAAACTCTGCATATTTCTTTATTTGAGTCATATATTGCTGCTTATTTGTTATTCACTGTCAAAGACTACCTGGTCTAGAAGTGTTTCATCTGTTTTGCTCGAACTGGAACATCCCGTTTCCTTGCACTGCTCATCATTCAGTCTGTGCTTCCTTTCAGAGCTACCTAGAATTTAAGGCACAAACATGGGGGTTACTCTGTTCGCTGCAGTTTCTGGAGAACAGAAACACTGAAGCCCAGCAACCTGTTTTCTTCAAACAAAAGCTGATTTATGCTCACACATTAGGATTGCTTAATGGTGCATCAAAATATTTTCAAAGCAGATGCAAGATTGGCAGCCAAGTGTGTGAGTTATTTTGGGTCGGGGTACAGGCAGGTGACTACAACTATTCATTGTCTGACAGTTACCTTCTGCCTCACATGTATATTGATTTCTGCCTGAGCTACTTCTAGACAAAAGCAGCTGCAATTGTGTGCATTTGCACCCCATGTTGTGGAGGCTGGCTTCACTTCTTGTCAGGTTTTCTAGAGACCACTCAGCCCGAGCATGCACTTCAATTAAAGCAGCCATTAGTGCAGATGGAGAATGAACTTGCAGTGGTATCTGGCACACTGGAAAGCAGACTCTGTGATAAATACATCTAGCACTTTAGACATCTAGCACTTTAGATTCCTCTGGGACAGCTGCAACATTCTTTGAGTGATCACTGCATCATCAAGCTGTGGATCGTAGCTTAATTGGAAAGTTTGCTAATGCAATATTTGTACCAAGGCTATGGAAGAACAGCGCTGCTTCTTTGTACCATTTTGCTTCAGATGTTCCAACCTTTACTTTCACAAAGAAAATCCACTGGTATCTAAAAGCTTAAACAAAGTAGCATACTTGTTGGTCTATTTTGATATCTACAAGGAATGTTTCCAAAATAGCTTATAGATTTTAGGAGTTCTTTATTTTTTTATTCTGATTAATTAAACAGATCAAAAGCCCATCAAATCAAGTGTGAATTAAACATGAGTTTCTTCTCTGCAAAGAAGGAAAAGACAATAGAACTGAGCTCAATGGTAATTTAAATCACAGGTAAAAACTAAGATGTTATCCTTAGGGGATTTTCTTTATGTATTAAGCAGCCAAATGGTTTAACAAGTTCTGACATGAGTGTTAGTGCCAGATACCTGCACAGCTGGCATGCTTGCAAACAAGCAGGTGCTTTTCTTCCACTGGGTTCATTTCATAAGAAAAGAAAAACAGCATACTTTCAGGTTTGAACTTTTGAGGTGCAAAGTACCAACAAATAATGATGGCCTCCTTGTAGGAGAGGTTCTACATTCTCTATGGTGAGTGGCTTTTCTCTCACTGAGTTCAGTTGCTGTAAGAGAGCACAGGTTCCTCCAGCCAGCTCAGCACAGCAGTGCTGAACGCTGCTTTCCAGCCTGTCAAGAGCCACAGGGTTTGTTCTGCCTGTTCTGACAATAATTATCAGCAACTGAGTGTAAATGCAATGAAATTTGACCAGTATGCAAGAAAAAGAGTACAATTGTGTTTGATTCAGAAATAAGTCTTTATTTAGAGCCACCTTTACTGCAAAAGTGATTACCTGAGCATGAAACAGCTAATTTTCTGGGCTCTGATTATTACAGAGACTGGAAAGTTCATAGCATATTGAAAAATATTAAATTGTAAGACCATACAATAGTAATCTTGTTTCCATTTTAATGTAAAAAAAGTGGTTAAAGGCAAGGAGCAGACATTATCATATCCACCAGACTCTTACTGTAGACTCTGACTATTATTTGAAGTTGTGAATTCTTAAATATCTTCCATGAAGGACAAAACCCCCTTCCTTTGTAGGAAAGACAGATTTTTCTGAAGAACATTTTCATGTCAAATGTGACTGATAGCATGTCAAATAGGCATGGCACACTGGCCAAAAGCAGTGAAAATCAAAGCTCCCTCCCTGACAGTGGTGTGCAACAGGCTCCTCTCTGTTCTCATTCCTACACAGTAAACCAGGATTCTGCTTAGAAAGACATTTTGGAATTTTATAACAAACTTGTTGCACAATGTAATGGAAGGTCCCTTCTTCCTTCCAGTCATTATTCTACAACCTGAAAGCATTTTCATCAAGGATAGCTCAAAGGCCTCTGGCCACAGAAACTGCAAGGGAAGGAGGAGAAACTTCTTCTTTTCCACAGCTTGTCCATGATTATGACATCAGTGGATTTACCTAGGCAGCCTAAACATCCCAGCCTTGATTTTGTATTCTCATTGGTTTGGTGCATACAAGGACTGATCAGTAGAAACTTTAGGTGGGGGCTTGGTGCAGAGTTTTATTTCTAACAGTGTTTGCAAAACCAGAGGGTTCCTCACAAGCCTGTTCTGAGAGCAGGGAGTCCAAACCCACCCCAGGCAGCACAGAGGCCCTGGGAAGTTCCTCCCTAATGTGCACAACTATGGAGAAAGCTCAGTCCTTCCCCCTGACTTCCCAAGTTGTGCATATGGAAAAGAACCAGGTTTTAATTGTAATCTATCACAGCTGTCAAAACATCTGGCCAACTAAGTCTGGGATCCCTGCTGTAAACCGTAGCAGGAACTTTATGTATCTCTTTCTTATTTAAGTGTCTAAAAAGACAACACAGGCTCTGGCCTGCTCCATCCCCTTTGGGCTCCTGCAAAGAACAGACACTGAAAAATGGATCAACTTCTCTGGAGAAGGGTCTCACCACAGGCAGCTTGCAGCAGGCATAAAGGTTCTGTGGCTTACCTAGAGCACAACATCTGTACCTGAGGCTGGGAAAACAGGATGGGGCTGTGCTGCACACCAGGAAAGCCTTGCTGGCATCAAACAGGAGCAGAACTTCTTCTGTTTTATCCCTGAAGCCAGTCACGGATTCTGTGGGCAGAAAGAAGGATGGCCAATCAGAAAAATACTGCTACCTCTTCCAGATGCATTTTTGCTAGGTCATTGGTTTTGTTAATTATATAAAAAATAAATATTATAGTAATTATAATAGTTATAGCTTCAAAATAACCATATTTTGTTATCATTTTATTGGGTTTTTTTGTTTTCATTGTAGAAAGAGTGTTTCTATTAATGTCCTTGATTGTTCATTTTTGTGTTCAGAGCTTTTGAAAAAGTGATAAAGCCATTCAAATTGGGTTTCTATTTATAGTTTTAGCTATCTCCTACCTAAGGTAATAAATTAATTAGGATTTTGAGTGGGAAAATATATTACATATATATATATATATATATTCAAACATAAGTCATTTCAGCAACCATATAACTCTATTCTTGTTTTTTCACTACTCTACTGGTAAAAAGAAGGCTGAAAATTTATTACCAGAACCATATGAAAGCAATAAAATATAGTAAAATGATCATAAAAACAATCACATATTTTATAGAAAATAGGAGTATAAAATCACTTTGTGTGAGGCTTCTTTACCAGCAAGCAATTTATCATTTAAGGAGAGACAACATTCTGCTGTGTTTAAGCATCTGCTGTGTTCAACTTCTTGTGACCCATAGGGGAATGGGAATAGGTTTTACTATATTCAATTCAAAAAGCTTTACTCATCACTGGTCATGCCAGCACTATCTTTTAGTGCCAGTGGTAGAGTAATTTGTTGGTTCTGATAAGTTTGCAAGTGTTCTCTCTTTCCTTTTATATTCTGCAGTTTCAGGCTTTTTGCATATTCCTCCCTTTAGCTGAAAAAAATTCTCAATTTCTTAATACTCTAGGACTGCTTTATTGGCCAAACTTTTGGGATGTGCTCAGACTTAATGCATAAACCCCAACATTTAAGAAGGTCAAAACAAATTTAATACTACACTGCTTTGGAGATACTTTCAATTAATTTGACCAAGATAATTTTTCAGATATTTCCCCTTAAGATGCAACTTGGAGTTCATACTCTTCCAAAAATACATTGTGTGACCTATGCTCCTTTTATTCACCTTTTATAATCCTTGACATATAGCATTATTTGATTTACATAACAGGGAGGATCTAGGAGCATCTTTGGGCAGCAAATTCAAATTAGATCAGCCATGTTTTTCCAGTTTATTTCCTCTGTTTTAGATACTAAACAATGCAAACATCATCACCTAGCACCTCTATGTCTTATCCTGTAATTCCATCCTAAAAATATGTTTGTTAACCAAAGTGCAATTCTGTAGGCACATGCATGAGCTCTGTGAAATACAGCACTGTATCTTCAGAAGACACTACACCCTTCTGAGTCATTTTTGTGCGACATAGTCAAAGGGAATTTTTTCTGTCCAAGCACTACCCTTGTAATATCAAGTGGTGTTATTTTAAAAATGCATATAGCTGTTCATCTTGGCAGGCTAATAAAGTGCAGAGATAAAACCTCCTTGAATTTTTTAATTTCTCTATTTTTAGTGGACTACAGTTCTGTTTATTACTAAGCTAATTCTCTCCAGTTAGAGAATAGCTTAGCAATAAACCGCACTGTAGACCACCCATTGTACATATTGTTTTTAAAGATGCAGTCTGTGACAAAATAGAAGGAAGGAGTTGTCACTCTTAACTTGAATTCAGCACTCTTGGACTGCTGTAAAACAGTTATTGGGAGGGGGAGAGAAGTGAGCACAGGAGGAAGTAAAGCAAAAGGAACCAGGGGTACACAACCTTTCATTTCTGATCAAAAAGAAGTAACTGTTGTTCACCTAAAATCAGACTGCTTTAAAAATATGAATATCAGTCCCAAGAAAATTGTAAAAATATCAGGCTGGAGCATACCTTCTCTGAAGCTCAACATTTACAGAATGTGTTTTCTCCCTTCGCTAATTTTCTTAGCTCTTGGCTGTCTTCCCAGACAGTAGTTTCTCAGGCTGGTATGTTGTGATCTAAATGCTAGGCTGGGTTATAAGCTAGCTTGAAATGCAAAATAAAAACCAGTGCTTTAAAGTCAGCCTTTCCTACCTATTAAATGTACTGTTTCTCCTAAACAATCTGTGAATTTGCTCACAGCAGTCACCCTGTTTCCCTGTGCAATTACTCTGCTGGTGTTCTAAGAGACCTATGTGCAGTACTGAGATCTTTCACTCCTCACCAAACTCCCTGTTGGCATCTCTGGAAATTTTACTTCTCTAAGGACTGTTGGTTCAAAACCTTCACAGTCAGTTTTTCCTCCCTTCCATACCATCATGTCTGATAACCTGAATACAATTTCTTCCAGACAGTCTCAGGAGAGTTTAAGCAAGTGCCTGCTTGTCTTTTTTGTCTTTTTCTTTTTTTCCTCATAGAAATAATCATAATAAAACACCACAGTAAATCTGGACTTATTCCACTGCCTTTGAAGGAGCTAATCTGCATTTACCCCTGCATTACTCAGCTGAAATCCAGCTCAGTGGGACTACTTGTGTGCAAAATTTGGTCCTTGTAAAATCTCATAAAATTGTTTAACAGCTACATAAATAGGAATGAAAACACAATCCTGAGCTGAAATTGAAGCAATTGATGATATTTTCTAGCATCATGCTGTAGAACAAGAAAAGGATTTCATGATAGTAGCTGGGTCATCTCTCAAAAATACAATTTAAGCTTTGGTTTCCCACACTAATCAAGCTGTATTAGCATTAATGACTGCTGGTCTTTCCCCTCTCCCCCTTCCCCCAGGCCTGGTATATTGATGGAGCAAAAAGAGATAATGAATTGGACTGTCTGGTATAAACAAACCAAACAACAGATGCCTCTGCAAAGGTTTGAAAGGGACATTGCTTCATCTTCCTCAGCAGAGAGAGCACAGCTCCAGAAACAGATCAAAGGATTTGGCGGAAGGTTCAAAGGGAAAAGACAATGATTTTCTCAATTTAATTTTTACATTTTAATCCTTTCTTCTTTCTTTATACTGCAATCTCTCTTTTTTCCCTATCAGTGTTCTGGAAAAATGTCCTTCTGTTGAGGTCTTAACTGAAGGACAAAACCTGACACACCAGAGGTCAAAACTCATCTCTCTTCTTATCAGATCTTTTGTCTGGAACCAAAAATATTATTTTCCTAGTATTAGAGAGTCTAACTGTTGTTTCTTCCAGCAGTTTCTGGGACACTTGTATTTTGGATGCTTGTCAAAATCTGCTTCTCTCTCTTGAAACTGAGAGCATGGCAGTTCCCAAGCCTTGCAGATGGGGACATGTATTCAATTTAATCTGCAAAACTTCAGGTAGATAGGTGGGAGAGCTCCTAAATCACTGTTGTGGTGAGTTCATAGCAGCACCAGGTAAAAGGCACAGGGAAGTAATGACAGCACAAGCTGGGAATGGCAATTAGAGGTCTTAGAAAAGAAATAGGAGACAGCAGTAATATAGGTAAAAAATGGATATGGGACCAGAACCCCTAACAAGCCTGACAGTTACATCTCTGCTTGTAAACAACAAACCAATTATTCAGAGAAGCCATTAAAAGAACAGCTTAAAGCTTAGAACTTACTGAGAAAGGCAGAGGAAGATAAACTATTTTAGTCTTGGAAAGCTGACTCCTCTTTATTTAGATGCCAGTCAGACTTAATTCTTTGCTCAGAGAACACTGAAAACAAAACACGAGGTTTCAACTCCTTGATCAGGAACTACTGGGCTTAGAATATGTAAGAGGAGATTAAATTACCACAAAGCAGCAAGAAAAAGCCTTTTTTCTTTTCTGATTTTTTTTTCTAGGTTTTTTGTTGTTTTCAAATCTATGTAACACTACAATGTAAATTAAAACTTTTTAAAAAGGAAAAGGTTTATCTGGATTAACAGGCTGAGCGTAGGATGTTTAAGGACAGCTCTAGGTGGGGAGCAGAGTACCTTATATCCCTTTCCAGCAGGTGGTAAGCCTGGTCATCAAGCCAAGTCTTGCAGGAATGCTGGAGGGACTTCAGGGAGAGCAGTTGGTTGGGATCCCTGTCTGGTGACCAGAGGAAGAAACCGAAGGAAAGTCTATGAGCAGCAGATCGCAATGAAATGGGACAGTCTGAGGCTTCAGGTGTCCTATGTGGTGTTTGGGGTGGCAGGAGGGATCATTTCTTTGCTCTGGAAGGGTTGTCCACAAAAGAATAAGGAGGCTTTGCTGTAGGTGTTCCCATACATGTTTAAGCCAGTACCAGCACAAGTTCCCATGGCTGGTCTATGGGACAATGTGTGGTGTCAGATATTGGTCACCATCAGCCCACAGGTGCTGCCTCAGTGCTCTCTCTGGTTTGCTGGTTTTTCTGAAGTCATTGATGTCCCTCAGTAGAAAGTTGACTTCTGTCTCAAATGCAGTGTGGGAAGGTTTCTTTTGGTTAAGCTGGTTAAGGGCTCAGCATTGAGTCAAACTTGTCCTGAGCTGTGGCTCTGAAATTAAAATGAAAGCAACACCAAAGAGGAAGCAGACAAAATGCCACAGCTTGCACTACTTTCAAAAAACAAGAAGTGTGTCCACTTGCACTAATGCTAACCCGATGCTGAGCAAATACAGAAACCTATTAAAGTCTAATGGTGTCCTTTAATACCCTCTTTGCACTGTCAATAAAAAGAGTTGAGCAATGGTGACCTGGATCTCTTCTCCACAGAGACTACAGTGAACAAAACAGTCTCAATTTACCTAAGCTGTCTCAAAAGACTTCAGCTAATAAAAGCCCTCAGCTTTCTGTATGTGTATTTATTTCTTCCCATTCCCTAAAATCCTACAATTTATGGAATAGGAGGCTGCTACTCAGCATACATCTCCTCTTACAATCTGTTCTGCACAAATCTATTTCAGTAAATAATACAAAGAAGATAAGATCCCTTCTCTTAGTGGCTGCTTGGGCCCAGATTAACTGTATAAAACATACAAGTACACCAGAGAAAGTAAAATCTCACCACCACCAGGCTGGCCCTCCCTGAATCCTGAGTAATGTTTTCTTACAGTCACTTTGTTTAGAGCAATCAGCTGCTCAAATGAAAGTCTTGTTAGTTAACAGGGGAGAAAGAAGCATTTATCTACCATTGTCAAATAATGAAGATTTGAGAACAAAACTGGACTATACAAAGATGCTAAATATAGAGATAATATTGGCAGGCCACTATTTATTCTCCTTCCTAAAATTAACTGCTAAGAACGTGATTATCTTCTAGGTACATAGTTGCAGGAGGAGAAATATTGTTGCCTGTGAGCTATAAAAATCCAGGGATTTTTATGCTTCACAGAGGAAGTAAATGCTATTGACTTATGTACCAACTGAGAAGAGGGGAGTGAGTCAGCACAAAGGAGGAGTGGACCTCCACTCTCCATCATTCTGTGCCTGAGGATGATGGATGCAAGGCTGGAAATAAGCAAAAGCTCCTCATTTCTTGGTTCTGTACAAGAAAGGAAGTCCTGTGGCTCACTTAGGAGCTATTACTGATAAAAACACTTATGTGAAAGAGCAGAATATTTGGTCATGACGATCTACAGTTCAGCAGAGTATGGGAATTACTGTAGTAGAGTAGGTTTTAAATACAATGAAAAACCTTATTATAAATGTTTTGGAGAGGGAAAAATGGTGCTCAAAACCTGTCCTTACTGTTTACATTCCAAGGAACCAGAATGAGTTGCCTCCCCTGTAGGCTGTTTAAGTTGAAAGGGCAAGGATTCCATAAACAATGTGACTGAACTGCCCTTTAACATCTCAGAGATGGTGACTGAGCAAAAAGGCACTTTGAAAGAAGTGTCTAGGGGACATGAATGTTTTGACTGCCTCTGTGGAGTATCTTCTCTGAATAAAGGAATTCAGTCTCAAAGCCTGCTACCAGCATCTTTTATTAACTTTGGTGAATGACTGAATGCAATGTTTATCAATCTGAAATGCAAAAGGCATGAAAATGCCCACTGGTACTATTGCCTGCTGACACATTCAGGCACTCTGGCTCCAATTTTCAGTGCCTGCATGCAGCTTCCTACTGTTTCATTCTTTCTTCTTAGGCCAGCCATGTCAGACATTCCTGAGTCATCTTTTTGAGCAGTTTTCAGACTATCCTAGCACCAAGCATCAGCAAAAACAAGGACAGGCATGCCCTGAAGCCTTCCTGTGCCATGCTGCACTCAGTTGCACTCCTGGAGCCCTAGAAGTAGCAGTGAAGCTATCTTAACTGTCCCAAACCATGAAGAAGTCATGTCCTATATAGCCAATAAGTTCTTGGAACAACTCGTGCCCATGATCTAGGATCTAGCAGGCAAATATAATCATTTGATAGCTTAATTTCAGTAAGTGACCCTAAACTGATTACCTTTTCACCCCTATCATCTGATTTAGGAGTTAGGCAGTGCCACCATCACAGTATTGGCAGGATCAGCTGGAAAGGACAAATTGTGAAGTAAAAGTCATGGGTGCAAGAGCTTGTGCAGCAATACACCCATGGCTGACTTGTGGTACTGTGGTGTTGGGGGGACCTGAGGTTGGGGGCACATACCAATGGAGGAAAGAGGGACAAGGTTGACCTGGCAGCTAGCTGGGAAAGCTCAGTGGCTTTGGCTTTCCCATCAGAAATTACTAAAACTCGAAATATTTTAGTTTACTCTTAGGAGAAGGAGGACTCATCCTAGCAGCCAGGGTGCAGAGTACCCATTGCACCAGGAAATGACTGTCTGACATAAGCTATGTTTTTCCATCAGGATTTAAAAGCACATTTGATTTTAACTCACTATCTGATCATTCTGTTGTCAGATTATAAATGTATGAACTGCCATGGGGTGAGCAATGCTAGCCTGACCCAAGCTGATCTGAGCTGCATCTCGACCTGCTTGTAAATATCCTTTCTGAGCTGCATTATCCAGGGTTGTACGTCAGAGGTGTCCTCTGAGAGTGCCAAGTAAAATTTTTACATGTTCTTCATCCACTTTGTTCATGGAAGGCCTTTAATGTAGCTGGAGAGCCAGGTCATGCTTGCTTCTGCATTTCAGAGAGAAGTAAATGCAAGTAACAATTCAGCCAATGCTCCCAGACAGACCAATGCCCCTCAAAAGGGCATCCTGCTCTGTAACATTAATGTGCACCTGTGCTCAGTGAGAAAGAGCAGCACTGCCAACAGTCATGGTGGTGTTCTTTGTGACATTATCAGAACAGGAGAGAGACCCTTGAGCTGTTAATTTGATTTAGGCTGATGACCAAGGCCAACTTTTCACCAGATTTCCTGTCAATCAGATGAAAATGGTGCTGTATCTTACAAATGGTGCTGCATCTCAAATCCTCACCCATTTAGTTCCCCAAAACCAGAGGACTTTTGATACACCTACTGGATAAGAAGCCAATAGCTTCAAAATCAGAGCTTCCTTTGCCATCATACCTAGTGTACCTGTTAGGGCACAGACTCAAAAACCTTGACCATCAAAGAAGAAAATCAATGTCATTCTGCATCAGACAAAGGATGGGGGGAGAAAGCACATTTTACACATTCCCAACAATATTTAAAAGCCTCTTTTTAAATTTACACATCCTGATTACTGTAACTTCAACAATAACTTACATTCCATTTCTTCCAATTTCAGGAATGAGACATGCCAAAGGAAACAGAGGTTTCAGGAAGTGATTAATAAATTGGTATTATGACTTGTCTCTGTTGAGGCTTGTTCTTTAAAGCTGTATGTTTGTTTTTGAAATCCAGCATATAAAAAGCTGCTAAGTGTCATCTCACTTTACCAAGTTTACCATGGCTGGAAAACACAAGGGAGGGGAAAGTGGTGGGTTCATTGTGCTGCATCTCTAAACAGTAAGAGAAGACATCATTTTGTACCTGAGGCTTTCTGCAGTTCACAAGACATGACTCAGATCAAATGTCCTTACATTCAAAAAGCAAACTTGTAGATTTCTAAAAAATATCTTTAGAATATTTCCTTTTTCCCTTTGCTGTTTTAAATCCTTTCTAAACCTCCTGGTTTTCTGGTTATGTTAGATGTCAGCCAGCCTCACTAAAATTCTTGACATGTTTCTCTAAAGTGACCTTTATCTTACACTGAACAAAAAGCTTCAGAGAGTAAATATAAGGTCTTCCTTACCATTTCCATGTTTATCTTGCTGCAGGCTGCATCTGATCACAAAACTGACACCACCCCCACTTCACAGGAATTTTTCTTATTTAGAGAAAAGGCAAGTAAAACAGCACAGCAGAATCAAGTCATAACAGATACTGATTGCACAGTGTCTCTCTCAGTTAGTAATGAATCACTTCCTTGGTGCTATGAGAAAGGGCCATCAAGTTGCTGAAGGTGCCTGATTTCAAAAGAAATCAAGTAAGGAACATGTTGAAATTGTTGTATTTGCTGAAAAGGACAGAGAAAGTAAAAAAACACCAAGCAAAAAATCCACCTAACTCAAAACAAAAAAACAAACAAAACCAAAACAAACAAAAAACAACCCACTCCCCCAGAAATACCCCCAAAACCAAACCAAACCAAACAAACCACAGGAATTTGTATGGCTAATAGTTGCTTTTATTTTTCGCTTTACAGAATTTAGGCCATTTTGGGGGCTAGAAATTAAAGCTAAAATAACTGAGGGCAAATTATCAACTACTACAACTTCCAGAAGATCATCATATCACACCCACAGACTAAGGACCTTAGAAACCTCACAGAGCCATGCACAGGGGATTTACTTTTACCCTAGTTCACCTCCCTGGGACTCTCTCAGCATGCAGGTGCTGATGGGAAAGCTCTTGCAGGCCACAAAGCTTGGGCTCATGCCCCACAAATTGCTTTTGCAGTGGGATCCTCTAGGTCAGACATTAACCAAAAGAAGAGAAATCTGTCCCAAAGTCTTAAACCATCTACTGTCCTTTATTTTGGAGTAATGTGATGAAGTGAAACTGCTGGATCTAACAGTGTGTCAGACATGGAGTGGCTACAATACAGTGGGAGATTAATTGTGCAGCACGTGTAGCTTGCAAAGTTCTGCAAAAGGCCTGTTCTTGCACTAGCTAAAGTGATGACTCCTTCAGCACAGAGAGCAGCAGGATGGAGACCAGGCTCTGTGCTTTGTAACTTTTGGATTCCTTCTGCTGAAATAGGCCACATACAGATAGTGTTGTCATTTTTTATTAATCACAGGTAACATAATTCTGGACGCTGCTATAGGCTGTTTTGTCGCTATATATAATCTTGCAACTTTCACACAATTTTTGCAAAGCAAAATGAGAATGAGGAACTAATCCCCTTCAAAACATCTTAGGGCTTTGAGGAAGAGAGCTTTATCTACGTGTCTAGAGGCTAATTGTTCAAGTCCCAGCTGTTCTGCCAACTGTGCTTAATATTTCTCTGCCCTTCACAACCCAAGACATTACATCCAATTGCACAGTAACTATTATTCCCCAGTTCTGCAGAAAAAGGAATTCCAAAAGTGATTTGGACAGCACTGAAAGCAGGACTCACAGGCCAGTATGTGCTCCTGCACAGAATGAGAGGCCTATTCACATGCTTCTAGAATAATTTTCTCCCTATGTATCAGATGAATATATGACTTCAAGATTTGTGTTAATACATGTTTTACTGCTGTATGTTTTTCACTTTGACTGAAAGCATCCAGCCCTTTGAGGATGAGCTGTGACAGCCTCCTGGCTTCTCTGGGATTGTGCTTCTCAGGCTGCAGAATATCCTTCAGAGGTGCATGACCTCAAACCAGTACACAAACTGGGGTGCTTACTGCTGCTACTGGCAAGGGTGCCAAGGGACAAGAATGAAGAAATAACATTTAGCACTCTATGAACTGGGCAGTTCTATTTGTATTCCCAGAAACAAGGTGATTGGGTCTGTGCAAAATCCAAAAAAGATAAGGACTTAATATAATAAGCCTCTTCCCAGAACACAAAGTGTGGAAAATGAATGATACAGCCTGTCACCTCTTGATACCAAATGAAACCCTGCCTGGCTCAAGCAGGGATTAAAATTTATTCCCAGCTAATTGATGTTTGGAGTCAGCACACTAGATTAATTAGTCTCAGCTCCAGCTTCTGCTTCGTGTGTTTGCCTGTAGAGCTTTGAGGTAGTTTCTTAGGTCAGACACAAATTCTCACTGTGAGTCTGTGCAATGCCAAGCACAGGGGAGTGCAGAGCCCCCCAGAAAGCTCCTGGTAGTAAATCCACCATTGGGACTGCAACCAACTCGGTCTGAATTCAAAATACTGGAAAATTTATTAAAATTTTACCTCCCAGGGTCAGGCTGGTGGGAGTGCACAGAGCAGCAGACAGACAAAAAAACACAGGGATTATTATCATTTAATGTTGTGGGCTTTGGTTTAATTTGGTGATAATCAACATTTTCCTGCTGGTGGTGTAAAATAGTGGGCTATCATAATCGAGTACATCATTTGTCCCAAAGCACAGCAAAATCAAATGTAATCACAACTGATCAAATCTGTAGAAAAGGAAATAAATTTAAAGAGGCATCCTAGAGAATTTTAGTAGCTGTTATGCCTACCCATTTCCATATTTCTTCTTTCTGAAGTAATGGTGGCTGGAAAATGAAGTGGTTTAATTCCAAGCTGGGAAAAAAGGGCATATTGTGATTTTTCAATTAATCAGAATTTTTGTAACACGAGTCCACAGTGAAAACATGTTAATAAATTATAAATGTTTCCATTCTGTTAATTTATGCAAAGACTTTTTAAATAGGAGCAAAACCCAAGGCACTGCATTCTGCAGCTGTTCAACCAGACATTTAACTGTTTTCCAAAATAATTTTCCTCACTTTAAAATAAAGTTTCTTCAAAGTAGAAGAAAAAATGGGGATGGGAGAAGAACTACCAAACAGATTTTTTTTTTCTTTACAAAGACTGCTTCAATAAAGCATTTTTTTATTAGCTTTGAGTACGCATGCTTCTTTAAAATTATCTGGAGGAAAAAGATGGACGTCAGAAGAACTGAATGATATTAGAATAAAATTCCAGTTAAATAAGTACAAAAGGCAGTTCTTTCTGATTTAGTTAGTACCATTCTTCCCTTTGGGGGACTGTTTACCCCCAACCAAAACAACAGCCTCAGCTCATGAGAAATTCAAGACGAGCTGCTCTAACAAACTGCCAATTGCAATTCAGCCGGGATTTCATCCTACTCCAAAAAGCAGCAATCATAAAAGTTTTACATTGGAAAATACATCCTGTTACTGTACTTTAGGGCTTCATACTATTCCAGCTATTTCTTCCATTACCAGCCCTCAGTCCACCAATTCTGTCTCAACAGCCTGCAAGTAAAGTCTCTTTCAGAATATCTCTATGTTGTACTCAGAGTGTTTCCAGAGCAAAAATTATATTGTTCTGGGCATGGAATCTGTGAAGTGTTTCTCCCTGCACAATTCCATCTTTGGCCATTACACATACCTGTTCCCAAGCTTCCTTTAATATAGTAGAGGGAGCCAATTATGATGAAAGGGGCAACTGATACCACCTGAAGCCACCCTGCCACGTCCTCAGAAGGTCACTGTACTCAAGAGATGCACTTGAACTGTGTCCTCAGACATTCTTTGTACTCATAAGGATTATATTTATCCTGTACCATTTCTAAGGGGATATTGCCAACTTTTTCTCACCGTGCAACTCAAAAGGAGGGGGCTGTAGGCACACATCTGTACTGTGTGTGCTGTAATCCTACAGGCACCACATAAAGGTGGTCCCAGCAGCAGCAGCTGGCTTTGCAAAGGAGACTTGGCAGGAAACTACTCTGTAGGGGTTTAGTTGTCTGAATTGGAAGCAGGAAAATGTGACTGTAGGCAAATGCAGATAAGCTGGACTGGATGGGTCATGGACTAAGAATTATTGGCAGAGTCCAAAAATAAATTTGATGGAGCAATACTCAAAGGTTTACAAACTGCCTCATAAAACTTCAATTTTTAGAGTCACTGTCTTCACTGCACTCAAAAACATAAGAAGGACAAGAAGAAAGAGTGAGGTTTTGCAGTCTCTCACCCCTTGCACTCCATGGAGCAAAGTGCAAATATTTTCCTCCACTCTTTTGAGGTCAGGAAAGGGAGAAAGGGGTATTTGTGCATTCTCACTCCAGTACCAGCTTTTCTAACAGCTAATGCATAATACAAAGTTTATCCTGACAAGTCATTTGAATATTGCTCTCTGAAAGCATGAAGTACTGCAGTTAAACCTACAGCACTGATAACATTGCTGTGTGCACTGGAGCCAATTCCCAGCTGCCAGAAGCTCTTCCAGGAGGTGCTTCTTCACAGTATTTATAAACACCTACACACACCATTGAAGAGGATTACAGAGATTTATGAAAGGGGGGAAAAAAGGCCTACAAAACTGAGCATTTTTCTTATTAGATATGGTGGGTTTTTTTCCTTCTGGGGTTTTCATTTCTGGCAGAAATAGAAATAGAAATATGGTAAACATGCTTTCTTGGTTAATTGACTTGCAGCTGCTGGCAGATAAACTCACTTTATTTCACCCATCTGTTCTATCACCTATTATGCTTAGAACAGCTATGTTCCATATGATTTAAGGACATTTCAATATATTTCCTTATACTGAATTTTTGTACTTCACATTTGGTAAAACAGGAACATGGAACATTGGTTAATAAGTATTGTGTAATTCTCAAATGGATTTAGTAAATCACTCTGCTACTATGGTTTTTCAGCAGACACAAATAGAAAGAACAAGGGAAACTACATGAGCCATTTGTAATAAAATCATCCAAATTACTATAATTTAAAATGCTTATATAATACTAATACAGCATTTGATCATGGATGATAAGGAAAAAATGAGTTGGAACAAAAATTTTTAAAACCTCAAGAAATCATAAAAATTATTCTTTGTATACAAAAGTTTAACCGGATGACACAAAAGTGATTGTAGTGGTAAAAAGAAATGCATGACCGCTGATTTTCTCCATATGTATGTTCCTTGCCACTAAGCACTCTATCAACACCATGTGGTAATATCAAACTGCTGCAGGATTGGGACTTAACTGCTTTATGTTTATATCTACCTCACCCAAAACTTTGCTGCTGGGCCAGTCCTGGAGGCTTCTGACATAGGGTCAGGACTTTCCTGTTGGACGAGAAGTTCCTATCACCAAAGTATTTTCCACTTGTGATTACATAAATTGAATCTGCATTTGCTAAATAACAGGACTTCAGTTAGTGTTCATTAAAGAAAAATAAAACTGTATTTTTAAAAAATCTGTACAACTTTCTACTTCTGTCTTGTGTCCTCTACTTGGGAACCTCACTGTCTTAAAGCACCACCTTAGGGCCCAGGTTAATAGGAACCATTTCAAATGACACAGTGAAAGTTAAATTTACAAACACCCAGCTACTCTGTCACATAAAAGAGACCTTCAATATTTGTTCAACATGGCAATTATCCACAATTATGACTCTGAAACGTGCAGGGCCAGTTGATTTAAATATGAACCTGACTTATTGTCTCAAAAATATATATACCAGATGTGTTAGTCTATTAATTAAAAATATTTCTCATTCTCTAACTCCCCTGTTCTCCTGCCACCTGAATTACAAACCCTTTGGTGTTAGTTAGGTTAATCCTTATGCACCTTGACCAGTATATGACATTTGCATCCCAAAACATCATGCATGGAAAGTTGATAGAACTGAGAGAAGCAGATGCACTGCACTTTTCTCTGCGGAGGTTCAAAATAATATATTGTTTGTACTCTTAGAAAAGTAAAGGCATAAGCAAAACTTGATTTGCCTTACTTCTAACGGAAGACACGACACCAACTGACTCATGTATTATAAAAATGCACACACTCCCTTTTGATTTTACAGCACTCACTTGCAGGAATATGCTAAAAGAAATTCATTTTTTATATCAGATATACAAAAACAGTATCTCTGGTTTGCTATCACAAAGAACTGTAGAAACATGACTCTTTCCCATTATAAAAATGTGTCTGCTTTCCCAATGTTAAATAATTTCTGGCTTGGTTCTCTGAAAATGTGATTACAAAAATAGTCACTACTTCAGCAACAAATCCACTCTTGAAGTGTGATCAGAGTCACATTTTAGGGATAAAAGCAAATTTTCCTCCTGTCAGGCTTTAGAGCTGTAACAGGTAAGAGCCCATGCTCAGGAATCCAAGGACAGAAGTCAGATATATTGTTAAATGAAATAATAAAGAGTGGTGCCTGCAGGGAGCCAAGATCCCTGTATTCCCAGTCCGTGGCAGCACCAGTGCAGCGGCTCAGAGGTGCAGGGTGTCACTCAGAAACTTTATATCTTTGACTGTCGTTTGTTATCAAGCAGAGATATGTGCAGCTGAGACTTTGTTAACAAGGTATGAAGGCTACTTCTCCACACAGTCTCAGGATCAAAGTATCCTTGTTTACCTCTGATTTTGTGTGCTATTTTTCTGGCTGCCAGTCATGGCTGTTAATCAAACACAGCCGCTCTGTCTGTGCAAAGAGGGGAACTAGGGCTCCGTGGCTAAATGTGCCTGCATTTTAGCAGCTTCTAAAAAAAGTATTAAGAACTTACTTTAATAAGACAACAATTGCAGTACAGGACTGCAGGGCCTTCCTAAAACGATCAACAGCATCAAGGGAGAAAGGAGCCCTCTATACCAAGAGGGAACTCTGGAGGGAGAGTGGTCATAGGACCTCTTCATTTAATGCTTCTTAACCTCCAAAATTCCCTTAATTACAAATCAAAGAAGAATGAAAGAAGTTACAGAGCTATGGCAAATCTCCCTGCCCCTAGACATTAATCCCCTTATTCTTCTATCAGTTGGTTAGCCAGGTGAGACAAAATATTCACCAGTACCTGTAAAATCTGAGTCCACCTATACTCAGCAGAACTCTCACTGGTTTTGATGGGTTCTGGGTTAATTTTCGACCATAAATCTCAATATCTGGTCTTAGGATGAGCCAATCATACAACTTGGAAAGCATAATAATCAGGACAGCTCCTGACTTGCTTTTGAGTCATCATGAGATGAGCACTCAAATAAAGTTGGAGCCTCAGTTTCTGTGCAAAGTCACAGAAATAAATGTTTTGCATTGATACACTTTGCTTTTCCTTCTGTGCCTGTGCAGGCCAGCCCAGCCCTGCTGGAAGCACTGCGTGGTGGGGACTGCCCTGAAACATCCTTTACATCCAACAGAAAGGACACGAGCACAGGGGTTTGGATGAGTGTACACCTCCCTTTCAGAAACTCTTCTGCTGGTAACAGAAATGGGGCATCACCCTGAGGAGGGGGAAAGACAGCTCAGTTCTGCTGCCTCTACGGTGATGGCAGCAGTTACTGGTTAACCACTAAACCATAAACACAGACACAGAGACATAAACATAAATATCTGCTGGAAATACTACACTGGCGTTTCATTTTGGTAACTGTCATTTGGCTGTGTTCAATTAAGTAGATTTAAATTACTTCTCATAGTCATTTCCCATTGCTTTCAGTGCCATCATCCCTCACTCAGAATCAGGGAAGTAATTAACCACATGGATGGCAATGCTGTCAGTTTGTATGGCACAGAGACTTTTCCTATAAGGAAGAAAGGAACTATACATGAATAAGAGAGAAGGCACAAGAGAAAGGAAAGGGGAGGTGATTTAGCAGAACATTTCAAATGTTTTAATAAATCATAAATTTACACTGAAATGTCACTGTAGTGAGTTTCCCTTACAATGATCACTGAATGACAATACATCCTTTATGAATGTGAATGTGAAAGGGTGGAATGTGTTGCTATGTTTGCACAGCATTTCTAAGGAAAAATACTGATTGGAGCATAAGTAATTTCAATTCCTACTACTACAGGTCTTTTCACAGTCTCTCTTAGCTCAGCATATTTCAGGAAGAAAAACGAAATGGTACAAATGTACAATACAAGCAGAGCTCTCATTCAGAGTCCTTAAAAATATGAAATCCAGAAAATCCCGGGTTCCTATTATTTTGAAAATGGAAGAACTTTATGCTCTGCTGATTTTTTAATGCAGCAGATCTTGGAGAGAAGATGTAAGTTGATGCCATGCAGAGATGCAAGAAAATATTTTTTGAAGTGGAAGAATCAGATAAATCATGAATCACCAGTGTCACTGCTAAATCTGCGCATGTTCTCAGTGCTATTTTTAGATCACTGACCACCATCCTACCATCCTTGCCCAAGGATTTTAAGCACTGTTTTCAAAGACTCATAAGCAAATGAGACAATCAAACATGAGAAATCAGCATAATCACCAAACACTTTCTTCCTTTCTATTCTGCTCTGAACTGCAATTTTCAATTTAGAGCATTATTGCATCCCAAAATTTAGAGTTTTAAGCCAGAAACGATTTGCAGATTCAGTTACAAAACGAGTGATCGACAAATGGATACAAAAAATCAATAGCAATGGATAGAAGTCATCAGGCTGAAGTTGACTATCAAAGTTACTAAAAAGCTCCATCTGGTTTTTCTTCCACAGAAAATATTCAACCATGCCAAAAGCAGACATCGTATTTAGTTAACTTTGCTCTTGTTTTACAGATAACTCTGTTTGGAAGATAGATTCTAAATGGTCTATCTTTATGCATATTTCTGCGACATTTCAAGATTGTTTTCCTATCCATCAAGCTCTTAACAGTGTTTAACTTAACAAGAGTCAAGAAAATGCATGCTAAGAGCAGATACTTTTTTAAAAATCCTTTTTTTAAAATGTGCTGCCATTGCACTGGTGTAAGCACTGTGAATCTGAGTAATTTGGACACACCAGCATTTTCTTAAATATTCTGTAACAGCCCAGGACAGAATAAGTACATAAGAAAACTGTTTACAGTAGAGAGCAGAACTAGCATTGTCTTTTCCCCTTTATCCTCTCAATTTCTACTTTCTCACCCCAACTCATCAACTGTTTTATAATCACAGAATCAGAGAGATGTAGGTTAGAAGGGACCTCTGGAGGTCATTTGGTCCATTGCACTATCACCAATTTTAAGTCAGATCCAGCTTCAAAACTAGATTAAATTTCTGAGGGTTATGACCAGTCTAGTGCTGAATATCTCTAAGGACAGATTCCACAACCTTAATGGGCAGTCTGATTGAATGATTGTCCAACCTAACTGTTTTCCTAGTTTATCTGGAATTTTCCTTGCTGTAAGTTGTGCCTTCTTTTAGTCCACACCCTCTTTCAGTTCTGCTCAACAGTGATGGAGGCAAAATCTGAGTACAACACGACTTCTATTGCTTTAGACAACAATGGTGTTGCAATAATCCTTGCTGATTGCATTCAGACTTTCTTCCAAAATACATTTTTCAAATACATATGCTAATTTAAGGCTTTAAATCACCTGGGACTTTGCTGACATGGGCTTCATGATGGCATGTCGGAATCTTTCACCAGCTTACTGCAAGACACACACCTGGTTGGCAAAGAACCAAGTTCTCATTGCTAATACTGAGATCTACATCATTTAGCCTGATTTTTCTAGCAAATGGAAGTGTGGTCAGTATGAAGTCCCTGGAAATAAGTTTTTTTGAGAAGTTAAATGCCTCTCTTAGAGAAAAAGGAGAAAAAAACAGTGGCTGAGAAATGCCAAATTGTCTTCTGCATAAAGCTCATCTAGCACAAGGGAGAGTATGGGATGGCTAAAAAAGGGGATGACTGTTTTTAAAAGAAAACATTTCTGAAACAGTATTTCATATAACTGAGATTAGAGTTATAAGTGGCTAAGTGTAGGTCTTCCCAGATGTTACTGTGGCAAAGAAGCACTGATAAATGAAAGAGTTAAGGAAAACTCATAGAGATGTGATTGCTACTTCACTGATGTTTTTTACCTGGTTTACACAGCAATATGATTGACAGCTGAATGAGAGTTTTCCTTCACATTATCTTTTTGCACTGAATGTTTGGTTGGGTGTATCTGTAAGTGGGAAAAAAATGGATTCCAGGTATTGACAGCATGACATATCAGCTTAGATTAGCCATTGCACCTTGTAAAATAATTAGCCTGGAAGTGAAGAATCAAGCTCAGGAATGCGCTAAATGGAGCAATCATCCAGCAAAGTGAACAGAAAAAGGATTTTGTAGTTACAGTGAACGAATCATCGAAACATCCATCTGTCCAGTACATAAATGCAATAAAGAAGGCAAATGAAATACTATTTTTTTACATGTTCTGCTGTGTCGATCAGAATTAAAATAGGAGAGTGTACAGGATTACTGTATTAGTTCCAGTGCCTGCTTTATGGGGCACCATGGCTTTTGAAAGCTACTAAAGCAATAAAAATACAGTAATTTCACGATTATAAGCCGCACTGAGTATAAGCCGCACTTCTGGGTTTCAGCAACTTTTTGTTTTTTTGTCCATACATAAGCCGCACTTGATTATAAGCCGCATGTTACAATACCGAGTGTGATAAAAGGTATCTGTTCTATCACCATCTGTTGAGGGTGGGGACAGTGATCCTTATCTCAATGGCAGATAATCTGCTAATGGGCCATCCATTGAAACCAGGCAGGGCATTGTTCTTTATCTTTTCACAGCCCATCCTTCCTCCAGGGAGTCATTGTCTGCTAATGGCCCATTGAGTCCCACTGTGGGACTGATAAAATTACTGCATCCCACTGGAAGTTGCTCCAGCCAGGGGGAAGAGCCCAACATTTCTCACCAAGATAAAAACAGAGGTTTTGGGACACTAAGGGAGCCCCTTTCTCCACTGGACTCCAGAGGAAAACCGGATTTCTCCACATCACCACTGGACCTCCGGAGGGAAACTGCACCTTCTACAGGAGCACTGCTCCAACTGAATCACATCTGTCACTGCAGGAGGATGCAGCCACCATTTAATGGGACTGCTACCAACACCCTGCCTGACGGGGTGTCAGGTTGTACTCTGACTTTGTCAGGGTTTGGAGTTTGTTTCTTTGTAGTACTGTATTTCTATTTTGATTTCCCTAGAAAAGAACTGTTATTCCTAATTTCCATATTTTTGCCTGAAAGCCCCTTGATTTGCAAATTATAATAATTTGGAGAGAGAGGCTTTACATTCTCCATTTCAAAGAGAAGCTCCTGCCTTTCTCAGCAGACATCTGTCTTCCAAACTAAAACAGCAACTTTTTGTTCTTTGTCCATATATAAGCCGCATCTGATTATAAGCCGCACTTTGGGTTCGGACCAAAATTTTAGTCAAAACGGTGCGGCTTATAATTGTGAAATTACTGTAATATCAGCTCTCAACAGCATTAGACAATTTCTGTGGAACAGGAGTAAAATGAAGATTGCAGTGTGGCCCAACAGAACTGAAAATTGTGGGAAGGACTAGTAAAACTGATAGAAATAAAGTTTTAATACTAGTAAGACATTTACAAGCATGGAGAGATAGCTCCAGGAAGCCTTCTCACTGTTTGACTAACAAACTCAGACAGCTATTCCACTCAAACACCAGCAGTCATACAGGATAAATGGCCAAATAAACCAAACAAACATAAAATTAATTCAACCACTGCAAGTGATGGCTTGTTTACTTTGGTGAGAAGGCAGAAAACACACCTAATAAAAAGGTAATCTGCACACACAGACCTCTGACTGTAGCCAATACATCCCGGGGCTGCACTGAAAGTGCTCAATTTCATCGTTATGAAATAGTCAGCAAGCTGATCAGTAGGAGAAAGGTGGCATTTTAAAAAGAATGGTTTCATGATTTCTGATCATAGAGTCACCAGTGTTACCTCAAGCACACTCAGCAAAGAGTTTTATGCTGGGGACTCCCTAATCTAAGGCTCTGTTCTGCTAATGGGAAGGGCCTGTCCAGTCAGGATCACGCAGGACTGCTGTCCCCTCTGCTCGTGCTGCAGGGCAAAGAGCAGCGCGACAGGGACAGCTGCCAGGTTTTCTTCAAATGCACTCCCCTGACCGGGACCCACAAAATGCTTGTGCTGAAGTGGATGTAACCCAGAGCATCCAAGTGAGCTCATGCTGCGCGGTACAGCTCCACCTACTGATGCGAGCATTCCCCAAGTCACAGGAGGGCTCTGCTGCCTGGGTTTAAGCAAACATTTCTGCTTCAGTAGAGTGCTGGTATTACTAGAAGGCATTCAAGGACAACAGCACAAGGAGCAGGGGCATGCAGGGACACGACGCTAAGAAACCTGGAAAAGTGTAGCTCAGGTTTACACAAATGCCAGAAGAAGGTGCTCAGAACTTCTTCAGAAGCAGCGTGACACAAAATTCGAACTAGCCCAAACCAAAGACAAAAATCCATCTCTTGAATACACTCTCTCCAAGTCACACCAGGGATGAATTTGACCCCTAGTGGAACGAACTATAATCAAATTACATTAACAGAAAGGGCTTGAATTAATAGCACTTAACTATAGTTGTATTATTTTCATTTTACTTCTGTATTTTTGTTATGTATAACTTACTCTTCATCAAGTGTTATTACAGTAATATTCTCCAAGCTGTGTAAGATTTTATTAGCACTTTATCTTATTTGATGGCTTTATTCATGCACCTACTCAAGAGATTTTATAATTGTATTATAATATTAGTAATTACTAATATATTCCTGGATGAATACTGGAATGAGACATTGCAACAAAATAACTGAAGGGAAAGGAACCTAATTTCTTTTTTCAGAAGTGATTCATTTCCAACAAGTATGAAGAATATTGTAGCTCAGGCCATCCTATGGAAACAGAAAACTTTTAAAGTCCTCTGCTAAATCCCACATTACAGATTAACCTCAAGAGAGGAGGAACAACTTTTAATGAATTTGATGATGTTGCTAAGGCCCACCAGTATTCCTCAGGGAAAGATTCAGCTTCCCTGGGGAGCTACCAGCTTTTTCCTATTAACCAAGGAAAACCAAGGAAAACCTATTTGCACCCCCTCTAACCTTCACTCTTTGAATAAGTCTCACACATGGTGTCTGTTGTGGGGAACTGCTATTTTGGCACCCTACACTCAAGCTGGCTGATGTTAGCTCACAATGAAAACACCGGTATCTTGAAAGCTTCTGTGCTGAAACATGCATCAGAGGAGAGTGGGCTACTGCTTTAGCAGCAGCCCACACAAAAGGTAGATGAACAAACCAAGGTACAGCTAAAAGAAGACAGCTGGCAAATGAAAGTTGACAGCTGGGCTGTTCTTCCTCAGGTACAACAACACTGACACCTATTTGTGGACACAGGGTGGAAGGGAAGATGTGTGCCTAGGCTTTGGCAACGTCAGTTCTTCCAAAAGCTTCCAAAGGTACAGGCAGACCTATGCTGATAAACTCTAGAGGCAGTGGGAACACTCCTCTTACAGATACTTGGAGAATGTCCACAGAGTGGAGACTCATTCACTCCCACAATGCATTCCAGTAAGTGTTCAAGCCCAGATTGCCAAAGCCTTCAATTCCATTTCCATCATTCTTTAGGATTTTTATCTGTTCTTTGAGAAACAGTCATCCCAGTTTTGCTTAAAAGATTTCCTCCTTCTTTCTCCTATGGAGATATTTTACCTTTGTACAGGAAATTAATTGTCTATTTTGTACAGTTTGCTCTTCCACTCTTGTCTTTCCTGTTCATGCACTCTGGCTGGCATTTAGATCCCTACAGAGGTCTCTAGGTGATGACACTGCCAAGCAGATGAGCCTCCTGGAAATACTTCCTATGGCCCACCCCAGGAGATTTGGAGCTCCATTTGGAGCTTTCTCCAGTTAATTCCTTGTCTCCCGTATGGCTTCTAGATCACACATTTTGCTCCTGATTTTGAAACAGATTTCCACATTGGCCATATTTTACTTGGGGAATTCAGATAGCTCCCAGATAGAACCAGATTTCACATATCAAAGCTTTTCAAGCCACACCTTTTAAAGGAATACAAATTTTATTTTCTTCGTGTAATGCTTCCCTGTAGTTATTATTAGAAGCAAAGAACAGCTACATTAATGCAATCAAGCTGAATAAGTAGGTTGTTATAAGCTTCTCTGGGAGAAAAAAAGGACATGAGTATATCTTTCAATGGTGAATATTTGTTTTTTTTAAATGTCACTGTGATTTTCAAGTCTCTATTTTCTGAGTACAGCAAGAGTTGTCTGCTCTCTTAGGCATGGGAGCTGGGGGCAGTGAGGAGAACTCACTGTCAGATCTGTCAGAGCAGGGTCTGGCACAGCTGTGGGGGCTAGAGACCAGCCTAGCTGGGGCGTTGCTGGGGCAGGGACTGTCCTTTCCTTGGAACAGCCCATCTTCCTCAGTGATCCACTGCTCCTGTGTAGTCTGACAGTGCAGACAAACCAGCTGATGGATACAGACAGGCAAGCAGAGAGACAGACTGCCCTCAGCCCCCCACAGCCAAGTCTCCTGTGCCAGCTCACTTTGTGTCTGTGGGCAGACTGCAGAGATGGAAAAGAAAGAGAGAAAGACAAACCTCTCTTTCCACTTGGGCAAATGAAGTGTGGAGAATACTCACACCAAACCCAGACTGAGAAAAGACTCAGCCTGACAAATGAAATGTCATCAGCGCTTTAGATGAACACATTCATCAGCAGAGGCATGTTTTTGCCAGCTGGTTGTACACCAGACTTTGGGGAAAAGCAAGGGGAACTGAAAAACAAATATGCAAACCAGTGGGTGTTCCATGGCTTTGAAGTGCTGGCAACATGCAGATTTCTGACTGCAGGACCAACCATACCCCTGGCCAGCTTAAAACTGGAATTGGGGCACCTCTCATTTTGTAAAGTTAAAACTGGTACTGTTTTGGACAACTGTTATATTCCTACTGAGCAGAGCCACAATGGAAAATCATAGATATTCTGACCTGCTCCACTACTCCTCAGCCACTCTGGAGAGGGATTGCTGCAGCCAGCATGTGCTGGATCAGGACAAGAGAGACATGATGAATTGAAAAAGCTCACAGTTGCATGGCTGCAGCAGGAGACATTGTGCCATTAAATAACCAGGAGATACACTATCCTGCCCAATGTCTAAATTTACCCTTCCTCAGGCAAGTACCTGCATCAAGTGAGAATCTTAGTGAATATAGTAAATACTGGAAATAACACACCAACAGTATTTATAACACATGGCCTCATTATTTTAAGAATTCTGTGGCTTTTCTGCTAAAACCTTCATGGCTGCTACAATTTCTAATTCCCACACTACATCTAAGTTAAATTATTATGAGTCTCAAAAACTCATGAAATTAATTGGAGGACTTCACTGCATCAAAAATGTGTTTTACATGTCTAGACAAATCTGATTATCATCATGCCCTTCAGAAATATGTTATATATTCCCAGCATATCAGATTTTACATAGCATTACCATTAAATGTGGTCTAACTTCAGCTGAATAACCAGAGAATAATGATTAGGATGGTAATTTACTTCAGTTTTAAGAGATTAATTATGTTAACGTCAAGTAAGATAAGATATTTGACAATGGCATCAGACAGCTCTGAATTAAAAAAACCTTCATTTTATGTTAAATGTATTTTTAAAACCATATTTTAAAACCATTTTCAGTAGCACAAGTAATGTAAAATAAAAATCAAAGTTTTCATTGCATTCATTTTGTCAGTGAGTAGTGAGAAAAAGGCAGACCTAAATAAATAAAACCAGATAGAAGTTCGGGTTAACACTGTTTCCCTGTTTTGCATCTAAAACCAGCATGCACAAAGCCATGCCAGAAGCATCATAATCCCTAATTCTCAGTTCTATATAAAAAGGTACTTCAATTCTATGCTGCTGGTTACACAAATGAGACCAGAATGTCCATGGGCAGTGAGGTACTGCCCCAGGTAACCGGGAATGGAGGGAGCACAATGTGAACCAACAGCTGAAACAGGAACACTTTACCCATGCAACATCTTAGGTACAAAGCAATGAGCTCTGCAATTAGCAATTCTCCCAAGTTCTGCAATATTGCACTCACCTGTGTAGGTCAATGCCATCCAGAGGATACTGTGTTGGCTGCATGAACATGAAAAGAATTATGTTTCACACAAAAAGAGTTGTGCTATTGTGCATGCCCTAAGCTTTGTCCTGTCTCAGTTTTAATTAATGCTACTCAATGCTTTGCAAGGACAGAAGTAAAGCTGCTCTTCTTTTGAATCCCTTTTTTTCTGTAAATCTTTCCTGTTCCAGTTAAGCTAATCAACATTCTTACAATGCTTTTCCATGTGAAACTGTCATTATTCTTTAAAAGTGCTACTATCTACCAATTACCATTTTCTACCGCTTATAACACTTCTTTCTTTTTCATTAGCACTTCAAAATATTCTCACGTTCTACAATATCTCATTAAACTGGAATCCTGATTATTTCTATTGTGCTAGCAAGTGTGTCACTGGCACTATAATGGTCTTTTTTCTATTTTAACTATCCAAACAAAGCAAAAATCAGTTTCATTTCATTCTTTCCAGACAAATCCCAACTGCTTTTATTTAAGCATCTGTACTTGTATTATACAATCCTTATTTATATTTCTAATGCTGCACTGTTCCACTGTAATGAAACATCTTTTCATGGTACGTCCTGCCAGGATATAAGCATGCATACTAAGGCAAAATTATGTATAAGATTTTGGTAATTTCCACCTCTTTTTGAAGGTCTTCTTAGGACAGCAGTGGCAAACAGACCCTGGTAGGTAGAGGCTTCTCTGTTCATGCAATACTCACTTGCTTTTTCCTTGGCATGTAAAGTTGGTGCATTTTTGCTTTGGGATTGCTGGAAATGTTCACTGTGAAGGAAGCTATGTCCCAGCACATGATGGAAAATCACAAAATGGCAAGGGCAGTCCGGTTCTTGAGCATTGATGATGTAAATATGGGTCAAGAAAGAAGAGATAACAGATAGATGGAGCATGAAGGTGACTGTGATTATTCAGGCTAGCAAAAACAAGGAATGATCACAGAAAGTAAACTGGATTTTCTATGTATCACATCAAGACAAATTTGACAAAGAGTGACAAAATGAGAATGTGATGATTTTGCAGGTATTTATAAGGTATGTGAGATGCAGCTTCATAAAGAAAAATGTTAATGTGTTTAGAGATGTGGATTTTCAAAAGCATCTCAGAGATTTCAGAACATGCATCCTATTGGTTTTTTGTAAGGCTGATAATCATAAAGCATTTTGAAACTGCAAGTGTAATTTCTTTTCCTCCTGATCCACTTTTAAAATATAGACAAAATTCCTGTCTAAACAAAAATAAATTCCTTTACTTAATAAGGTCAAGTATCATTCTCTGAGGGCCCCAGGTGCTCTAAAGTCATTATTTGGCCTTTGGTGAATGATTTGGACTGTCTACAGTGATGCCTATTTCACAAGCAACTTACAGGTGCTAGGAGAGAGTAGGGAAGACAAACCTTAAATGACCAAGCACTAAAAGCCTTTTACCCTCAAAAGCACTGGCACTTGTGAAGTATTGGTAGAAAGTAGCATGGCAAACTGTAGACAATCTGGAAGACTCTAGAGATAATTCTTAAGCCAGGTAGTAGCCAGCCCTACCAGAGGGAACATGATATTGGATTCCATGGTCACCAGCATAAAGGAGATAACTGGGGATGTCAGGATTGGAAGTAGCCTAGGTTGTAGAAATCGTGCATTGGTGAAGTTGGCAGCCTTGAGGAATTTAGGTCAAGTAAGGAGTAAAGTCAGGCTTCTGAATTTTAGGAAGGGCAGACTTCCAGCTCTTCAGAGAGATTGTCAGAGGGATCCCCTAGGAAACTGCCCTTGGGGACAAGAGGGCAGAAGAGAACTGGCAAATCTTTAAAGAAATATTCTATTTCAAAAAGAAAAGAGCTAGACATTCCCAAGAGCAAGAAATCTTGCAAGGAAGGCAAGAGACCAGAATGGCTGAGTAGGGGCATGTTGGTCAAATAAAGGGAAAGAAAAAAATGTAGAGGCAGTGGAAAGTAGGCCAGGTAACCTGAGAAGAGTACAGAGAAGACCTGGGAAGAGTGTAGAAAAGAAGTAGAGAGGGTGTGAGGAAGACCAAGGCAAAACTGGAATGGAACCTGTCAAGGGACACAACGAATAACAGGAAGAGCTTCTACAGGTTTCTTAATTGGAAAAGGAAGGTCAAAAAAAGGACAATCCCCCTGATAAAAAACTGGTGAACAGGCAATCAACTTCATGAGGGGAAGACTGAAGTAGGAGAATCAACAACTTTTTTTGCCTCAGTCTTCAATGGCAGCCTCTCTTCCCACACCTCTTGAGTGGATGGATGAAAGGATGGGGACTGAGAGAACAAAGTCTCTCCCACTGTAAATAAAGTTCATGACCACCCAAGGAACCTTAATGCACATGGGACCTAATGAGAGGTATCCCAATGTCCTAAAGGAATTGGTGGATGTAGCTGCCAAGCCACTCTCCACAATATTTGGAAAGTCATGGTAGTCACAGGTAACTGCAAAAAGAGAAATATTGCACCCATATTTTAAAAGGGTAGAAAGGATGACCCCAGGAGCTACAGACCTGTCAGCCTCCCCTCTGTGCCTGGGAATATCATGGAGCAGACCCTCCCAGAGGGTGCTAAGGCACAGGGAGAGGATTCAGGACAGCCTCCACCATGATCAAGTCCTGCCTGACCAGCCCAGAGGCCTTCTATAATGACTTCAGTCAAGAGAAGGGTTACAGATGTAATTTACCTGGACTGCTGTAAAGCCTAGGACATGGTCCCACACAACATCCTTTTCTCCAAACTGGAGAGCAATGGATTCAGTGAGTGGACTGTTAGGTGGATTAGGAATGGATTGTATGGTTGCATGCAGAGGGTCATGGTCAAGGGCTTAGAGTCCCAGAGGACATCAGTGACAGGCACAGTCCCTCAGGGTTCTGTTCAGTGCTATTTAAGTGTTCATTAATGACACAAACAGAGGGATTGAGGGCACCCTCAGCACATCTGCAGTGACACCAGGCTGAGTTGTGCTGCTGACACACCTGAAGGACCTGGACAAGCTGAAGAAATGGCTCATGGGAATCTCAAGAGGTGTAACAAGACCAAGTGCAAGGTTTTACTTGTGGCTTTTATCAGTCCAGGCTGGGGAACGAGCAGATGGAGAGCAGCCCTGCCCAAAAGGACTTGGGGGTGCTGGTGGGTGAGAGGCTGGACATGACCCAGCCATGGCACTCACAGCTCAGGAAGGACTGGAAGGTGACTGACCTAAAGCGAAAAACCAGTAACAAGTACCTTTGAGCCCTCCCCAGGGGATCAGCATAAGTCAGGTCTTTGTTGAAAAGCTAGGATGGATAATTCTTTTTTTAGAAAGAACATTCCATACGTATGTTAGGTGCCTGATTTACATTAAGCTAAATTAACAAACCAAGAGCAATTTATAGCCACTTAAATAAAAATCATTTTCCTCTCTGTTATCCACATTTTCCTACAGTGATTTATGATATTATAAACCCTCTGTGATCCTCTCATTGCTTTAAATCTTTCTAGGAAAATGAAGATACTCAAACATATGTAACAATTACATGGAAAAAAAAATGTCCATCTTCTTTTTATTTGGCTAAGTTCTACATCAAGCTGTCAGCATGCACCGGGTAATTCTAAAAAAGATGGAACTGGATCTGCCTCATTTTTTAAAATGTTTTGGCCACCAGTAAAGAGTTTTCTTTTTTTTCATATTGTAGATAATATGTAATAGAGAATTTTGTCTTCAATAAAGAAAAATAATTATTTTTATATATATATTTATGCTTTGCTTGAAATTTAAATAGGTCCTCTCCTAGAAGAATGAGATCATTGAAATCAGGACAGAAAAGTCCATAGTTGAATCATGACACATGATTCAACATAATTAAGCTCGATATGTTTAGTATATTTGTATATTCATATGTATTTATAACATTGAACATTTGCTTCTACACTGCACTGCTCAAAGCATTTTCTTTCCAACCAATTTTAGTGCATACAGAGCATCAGAAAAAGACTATACTTCTCTCTGATTAAAAGAAATCTGATACTGAAACTGGAACTGATTGAGACTGTGCCCAACTGTTCAGAGAACCAATTATTTTACACATTAACCTAAGCTCCCCTCAGCAGCTATTGTAAGAGAAGAACATGTCAGATCCTGGTTTCAGATGGAGACAAAATACCACCACTATTGAATTATCACAAACTCCATCTGTGCTAAAATTTAAAATAGAATCAAAACAAAAGTGTATTTACAAAATTTCACATTTCAAAGTATACTTTTGACCCCGCACTGCTTTTCTGTACCCCATAATAGTTATTTTCATGGATCTTAAGTAAGCTGGAGGTACAGAAGATTTTCTTAGTGATCCAATTTTTTACAAAGAATTCAGCTATTCAACCCAAAAGATGGTTACTATTCCTTTTGTTGTTATTCAGTTGCATTTCAGTTAGTGCATTCAATACCACACACAAGGTATCAAAATATGGCTGACTATTTTTTAAGATTATCATAGATTCCAAACCAAAATATTCTGAATTAAGATACATGACTTTGTTGCTAAGAAGTCTTCAAGGGATTTGAATTTTGAAGCTGAATTAAAGGAGCAAAAAACTCTGCAATCTACTAGGTAAATGAAACTGCAGCTGTACAAACTCTTCCAAAAATTCACTAAACTGCATTGACATTTCTGGCAGAAGATAGAAACTAATTGCACATTTTGATTACCAGTGTGACTACCCTGTGTCTCAGGGCTAAATTACTCCTTGTGATCTGCTCACTTAGGTGTGAAATCTTTGAGGATGCCTGTACAAGGCCAACACAATGCACTTCTCATGCTGCCCCAGTCTTGGAGGGTATTTGCTAGTGGGTCTGTATCTGACTTGTTTCATGTTTGCATGTTTGCTCAAAATACTCCTCATTTTTTTCTCCTCATTATTGTCTAGATCTGCCGTGTTTCACATTCCACAGCACTTCACTTGCTAGGTGAATTTATTCAGTGTATGATCTCTCTAGTGTTTTGGGATTCCTCGAGCTGGAAGTCAGACTTTTTCTTAGATTTACAAGGAAAGGAGGCATATGTTGTCATGCCCCTGTGCCTGACCTCCTCTTCCTCATCATAAGCCTTAGGATAAAATGGTAATTTCACTTGGATTTGACAAGAGGTACAGATTTCAGAGGTGTAATGCTTTGACCCTGATGGCGGGCTCTGAAACTCAATGAGTTACCTGATGAAACAGACTTTCTCTGGGCACTGCAAGACCTACCTACCTCCCAACAAAAGATAATGCAGAGATACTTGAACTGGTGGTAGCTGAATTCCAGTGCCAGAAGTAGCAGCAGTCCAGCTGTGCCCCCATGAATTGCTTTGCTTGTTATTGCATTACTTATTATTTATGGCAGGGTCCAGACACACGTGTTCAGGCTGGGACTAAGCTGGGTGTCTCCACCACTCAGTGTAGTTTAGATGAAGTCACAAGGATGACTGAGGATAAAAGGGATCTCTGTCTGACATTTTTAACACAGAGTGTTTGCTGAGTAAGTCAGAATATCATAAGCATAACCAAGGAGCATATTTTTAAACAGAGACAATAAAAAATACCCCAAAAGATGCCAAGAGACATTTGTTAATGATGTACAACTGACAAATCCATTGATGGCTTAAATGGAGAAAGAAGAATCATGTTTATTACCTGCAACAAAATTCTCAGAAGCTGGGAAAATCAGTGCTTAATCTTTCACAAAATAATCAGAACAAATGAAGTTGTACAGGCCATGAAATGGATGGAGCTTGTGGAGCTTGATCAGTGGTAACAACAGCCCTATGGAAGCAAGAGAAAATATAAACTCTATGTATGCTACCAAAAACCCAACAAACAAACAAACAAACAAAGATACAAGGAACACCACCCCCTCCACCAAAAAAAAAAAAAAAAAAAAAAAAAAAAAAAAAAAAAACCAAACCAAAAAACAAAGAAAAAGATAAAAGAGAAGCACCAACCAAGATGCAAGGCACAGTAGATTACTCCAGTTTGGAGAAGTCTGCACACATCAGTAGAACAGCAAAGGTCCAGGCAACAATGACCAGTTAAGCCTTACAGAAGTCCCACTGAAAATAATGAGATTTCTTTTGTGCCACATCATCAGGCATAAACTGAAACATTTTGTTTTTTCAGCTCAGAGCAAAGGGTTCCATACATCCCAAAATGCTGGATTAGTGAGAGAAGTGCTATAAATGCAAGGCAAGAACTAGAAAAGGTACACAGAGATCCTCACAGGATACATAGATATTGTAATACTGGAAAATCTATGGACTCCAATAAGGTGAATCTTTTAAAATACACACAAATCAAGCCATGAGCAAATCTCTCAGGAATAAACTTTTTTATTCTGTGAAACGTCACTTTCTACTTTCTTTTTTTTTTTTTTTTTGTTTCCCAATATATTTTTGGACTTGTTTTTAATGATAATGTGCATTTGGTCCTCAATTATTCTGCCAAATGTCATCCATAAAATATATAACCAGAAGATGTGATAGCATCTTTGATATTTGGTCTTGGACAAATTACATCCTTTTATGGTATCCTTTACAATACCCATAGATAATATATGAAGAAGGAGACAGCAGAAATCTGTAAGCTTGAAAGGTGATTTGCACTCCTCATACAAAGAAACTGCAATAAAAATAGGAGATTTATGATACAATTTACCCCTTCATTAAGCAGCAGACATTGTGTGTGTCAGCCAACAGCTATAAGGATTTCAGTATTGGTTCTGCCAAGTGTCTCATTAAAAACTGATAAAAGAAACAGCCGTCTAACTTAAGCTAAACCTGCTACTTTTCCAAGTGAACTATGCTGCCACATTTTTACAAATTAGAATATGTATCTATTTGGATGCTTCTTTGACTACTGAACATCTCACAAAAATTTTAGAACTATCACATCATGAAAACCTGTTAAGTCAGTTGTGCATGCTATGCAAGGAAGTAGAATGCTTGATATTTTCTTCACCTACTGAGTCTCTTGTTTCTTGAGAAAGGTGTGATATTTGACACATCTTTTGGGGAGGATTCAATCAAGTATGCATTGTTCTCTGCCATAGCCTCACAGCTGACTTCCACAGTTCATATTCTGTCTAATTTCTGAGTCACAGATGACCTTGCAGGCAATCAACTTTTATTACTTTCTGTCAGATAGCTGGGTTGATGTATAACTCTATTTCTATAAACAGGCTATTTCCTCAGCAGGTATCTGAATTTTATCAAATATATCATTTATCAAATGAAGCTCTTCATAGAGGCTCACTTTTCTGGGCTTAAGAGCAGTTTGTACTTGAAAGAGACGATCACCATTACAAATTTTTCCCTGAAAATAGCATGTATCATTGCACATAAATCCCTACATAATGCCACATTTTCATATGAACACACTCAAGTTGCATTTGTATTGCAAATTTATGCATGCAAAGTAAGCATTTGCACAAGTAAAATAAATAAAGGATTGCACAAATTCGAGGGGTTTTGGCACAACTTAGTCTGATTCTCTATATTTAAACATCTAGGCTCACACATCCCAAACATAAAGCAGTTTATGTCGGCTGTAAAATTCGGGACGTTTATTGTGAACATTACATGCAATGCAAGAGAAAGGAGATATGGAGCCACCAAAAGTTCACTTTTTACATTGTCAGGGCTTGGAATAATTATGCACTTCATGCTGGTGAAACACAAAGCTGGCTATGGATTGCCTCTGGGTAATAGCTGTGACTGCCTAGGGAGATTAAACCTTCCTGACCACTGTGAGATTTCACTGATGTAATTCTATATCTCACAAAGTGAAGGACAAGGAGAGTGTAACGCACAGCTGAGTTTCAAACTGTCCAAATATCAACCTAACCACCATTGTTTCACCATGGTTAGTACATTCGTTTTCTTTAGGGTGTGCATTGAGATAGACATCAGTGAGAAAAGCATCTTTGGTAACAAGCAGTATTGTTTATTCATGTAAGGAAGATTTGAGAGAAAGATGTTTTGTGTAGAGATTTGCCAGTTCTCCTTTTGAGTAAAAGCAAGAAATACAAGATACACTCACCACAGTGGACCAGCTGAATCCCTAAGAGAGTCAAGAAGGTGGATGTATCTGGCAAAGAAGCCTGAGTTGAGACACAGTTTTTCAGCCAAAATGTAGCTGAGCCATGCTGAATCACAGGGATGCTTCTTATTCCTGGAAATTTGCAGTGGCAGATACTATCTATTAGTTTATCTCACATGGATACCCTTGCCTTTTAAAACATCACCTTTCTGGCCCCACAGTCTACACTGTATGTGTTTAAGGCCTGAGTCTCCTTAAACCTTCTTCATGCCTCAGCCTAATACTGTGACAGATCATTGCCACATAAATGTTAAGGAGCTACCTGGATCTCCCACCATTGCTGGACTGCAGCCTTTAATCACGACTGTTAATAGTCTGTTCCTTGTCTGAAGCTATAGATGCTCCTTGCTTTCAAGGCAATTACTGCACAGGTCTTGAATACCAAATGCAATCCCTGCAACATCTCTTTTTTACAACTGAGAAAAACTAATACAGAATTAGAAATAAAGCCACATTCAGTCAGATGTTGCTCCTTGACACGGCAAATATATTTATATTATATATGCAAAACTGAATCATGACAGATTGTATCTGCAGGAGGCAAAATAGCTCTGTCAAATCAAAGCTTCTCTCCTCAAAAATAAATAATTGCATCATGATAACAGGTTTCAGTAAGACACCAGGGCTGCATGATGTGCTGTCTTGATTTTCGGATAAATAAACCTCTGCCCTGTTGTTTATCGGTCGAATGAACCATTGGGACATGTGACAGTGTACAACTAGAACACAATGATTCAACATTCAGGCATTCCTAATCAACACTTTCAAACTTAAAACACTTAATTAACAGTTAGCAAACATTATCTAATTGAACCTTACAGTGCTTTCAAGCACCTAGCTCCCACTCTGTGCCTGACAGATACCAACCCTGCAGTTAATTCAGCTGCTCACAGCCACACCGGGGTTGAGAGGGAGGCCACAAGTAGAGCTCAGGAGTTCCCAACTCATGGTGCAGTTTCATGACGTGGTGACACTTTGAAGAGTAAGCTGACTGAAAAGAGAAGCCTGCTCCTCGTTTCCCCTGGTCTCCTATTGCTTGTCTTACACCACATTTAGCAGTCATGCAAGCACACAGCCAAGCCACGTGATGCTCTCTGTCAGAGGCCCTGAACCTCCTGCAGATGTGTGGGGTCCTGCCTCTCAGGGAGACTGACCTCACTGGACATGCCATGCGGATATCTCTGTACAGCAGCAGGAAGTCCAGCATGTCAGACTGGTTCACGTGGGTGGCATAAGGAATGGGCAGATGTTGCATCCAGAGCCTCACAAGCCCTTAGGATGGCCCCCTTATCTATGAAATGTTCTGCTACAAAGAATCCATCTCATGCATAAGGCTGACAGGATATCTTCAATCCAGGATTCCTAGCAGAATGTTGTCTTTTTGCCTTCTTGTCTTTAAGATTGTTATCACAGAGATACTATCATGCTTAACCTTCTGCTGCTATTTGTGCTTTTTCACAGTAAAGGCAAGTGTATTTAACAATAATCATTACTTCTCATGAAACATGACTGGGTGTTTTACTTTTTCAGAGCAAGTATTTAAAGATATATTTTGTTCACTGAAAAATAAATTTATTTTTAATTTTGTCACATTTAGTAATATTCTTATATACAAGAGTCAGATTTCACAGTAAACAGAGGAACAGTCAGTGCTCTAAAATTTAGCTCATAATTACAGATTGTTAATTGCATATTTAATAGTAAGGTTGCAATTAGGATCATCCCCACAGTTCAGGTTAGTCTTAGCTCTGAGGTCAGGCAATTCAGTGACTCAACCAAACATGGTAACACTCAACCACTTGTTTTTCATTGCTGGCTCTATTACTTGAAATACAATCATTAAATAAGGACTATGCATGCTCAGTCATCTGCATGCAAATAAGATCACGATTTTCAAGCTTCTCTGCTAGAATTACCTTGCCCCCTGCTTCTAACTACACACCTCCAGCTATCAATTTCAATCTTTATGGGGAATGTAGATTTTTAGACCTTCCTGGGGCTTTAGGGAAGAACCTGCTTTATCCACACAGTGACTGCTGTGACTGGGCTGCTGGACAGAATGGTCCCAGGCTGTCAGCAAGACTGTTCCCCTGTCTCAAGCAGTGGGCACTGCCTCCCCTCCCATCCACACTGCTATGTAAACAAAGGGCAAAGCACTGAAAACCTGCTGAGACCTCTGATCTCCCAGCTCACTGGAGCCCTTGATCCTGCTAATCTGCAGCTGCTCATGCTTTCAGCATTCCCCGTATCTCCCTGCTCCTGAAAATCATCCATATGTCTCCAGCTTTTCAAATGACTGTTCCAGCTCTCCCACATTTGCTTTGCATTTGTGGCAACTGCTTCATTCATCATCCCTCTGCTTTTCTTACTCCATCATATGCCCCACAAGCCTGCCATACCACCTGCCTTTCTCTCCTTCTTCTCCTTTATTCTCTTTCACATCAATATACCTGAGCACCTTTGCAGCTTCTCACATCTCCACACTGCCTTTCTCTTTCCATTCTCAATGATTCTCTGCCCAGATGAGGTCTCATTTTATCCCTTTCTGTGCATGTGTCACTGGCAACTTGATTTCAGTGCTTCTTTCTTTCAGAGTTCTCTTTTGGATCCTGAGCAGACTCCTCCTCTCCTCTTCTGGCTTCAGAACTCACCAAAAACAGTGCTGGGAAAAAAAAAATTTAAAAAGTTGATACCAGTAAATACAGTAAATACAAGAAATTAAACCACTCCTAGTCCAGATCACAGAAGGCAAAGCATTAAGTTCCACTGGTATACAAGCCACACAATCTAATTCAAGGTCAATTTTTTATGTATGTTTACAATAAAGTACTTCTGGGAAAAAAATTAATTTAGATATCATTCCAGTACAGTACACTGTACAAACACAATTAGATAGTCAAGATGTTGGTGGTAACAGCCTCTGACCTTTGAAAAGTTCTTGTAAAAAAGTCCTTGATCAACACACTTTATACTGGACTGTAATGACTTAGTAATTGCACAGTGGTTTCTAGAACCAGACTTTACATCTGTGAGGAACAAACAGAAAACTGGAGGACAGAGGAACAAAGTTCAAGTCATCTAAGCTGTTTAACTGAGCAATGGAAATATTTTATCTACAGGGGGCTCAATTTTCAATCTCTGAACCTCTTGGTTTCGTGTTTTGTTATTTGACAGCTGTAGTACCTTACAGCTGTCACTGAAGGGTTTGTGGGTCTTTTTTCTTACTCTTAAATCAAAACTATCTGTTGTCAGCTCAGATTCTGCACCTGTTCCACTTCAAATACTCCCAGGGATTAATTAGGCTCATTTTCCATACTCTCCTGATGCTGAATTACAGGTATTGCTCAACCACACAGCATGAAGGTGTTTGTTTTGAGAAACAGCGAACCAAGAGGGCTTTGCCAGCACACCCAGATTGTGTCACCAGCGAGCTGGCCTAAAGGATTTTCTTTGAGTCAGTGGAGTTTGGTCTCCAGTTTGTTTACTGGTAATGATGGTTTTAATTCAATTTGTCACCTTTCTTCTTACCTAGTTCTGAGAGAATACAAGGTGGATGGAGATTTGAGAAGGGTGTTGCACTTAGTGGCCCATGGTAGGAGAGACTGGAATTAGATGACTTTTAAGACCCCTTCCAAGCCAAACCATTCCCTGATTCCATGTCTGTATGATAATATTCAGTCCTTGTAATCTGCAGAACCTCCTTTTTTTTTTTTTTTTTTTTTTCCCACTTACTGTGAAAATGTCTTGTGGTATTAAAATGTACGGTACGTTAACAAGATTTGATTGTTGGAAACTGGAGCTAAACTGAGTCAGAAATGAAGGACTGCCAGGCATAAATAAGGATGGGAACACCCTCACAACAAGAACCTGTTGCTGCTCTGTTAAAATGCTGCTGAACAGCAAAGGCTTCTCTGAGGAAGTGCCGCTGGTCACAAACATCCAAAAACGAGCAATGACTAAAGCGAGGAAGAGCGGCAACTGAAGCAATAAATACACATCGCAGGAGAGCTGACGGGAAGTGCACGCAGGCCGAGGGGGGAGCGGGCGGCCATCGCCTCACGGAGTGTCTCCGTGAGAGCGGAGGGAGCGGGTCGGCGGGACCGTGAGTGCGTAGGAAAGAAAAGGACAGCGGAACAACCCTCGCAGGCTGTGAATTAATTTTGCGGCTTCCCGGAGCCTCTCCCGGCACCTCCGGCCCCGCCCGCGGCCCCGCCCTTCCGTCCCCTCACGGCCGGGCCCCGCCCCGCCCCGCCCCGCCCCGCCCTTCCGTCCCCTCACGGCCGGGCCCCGCCCCGCCCCGCCCTCGCTCGCCATTGGCCGCCGCCCGCGCGGTGGGCGGGGCGGGCCGCGGCGGAGCCGGCGCCTGCGCGATGTCCGCCCGCCCCCTCCGGACCGGCTTCCCGCTCGTGCGGCTCCGCTTCCGGGTCGGGGCCAGAGCTCGGCCGCGTCCACCGGGGTCGATTCAGCCGGGCCGGGGAGCGGGGCCGGGGCCGCCGCCGCCCGGGCGAGGGGCGGGCAGGAGCCGCGAGGGCCGCGGGGGCAGCGGCGGCATTGCGCGGCAGGGCGGCGAGAGGGCCGCGGGGAGGCGGCGGCGGCGGCGGCCCCCGCCGAGGCCTGCTCCGGCCCGCCGCCGCCGCCGCTCGGCCGATGCGCTCGGAGCCATGGACAAGATCCTGGAGGGGCTGGTGAGCTCGTCGCACCCGCTGCCGCTGAAGCGGGTGATCGTGCGGCGCGTGGTGGAGTCGGCGGAGACGCCGCTGAGCCAGGCGCAGTGCCGCGCCATGTTCGCGCTCGGCACCCGGCTGGTGCTGCAGGGCCCCGACCCCTTCCAGCGGCAGGTGGGGCGGCAGGTGCTGGACGCCTACGGCCGCTTCCACCGCGCCGAGTTCGAGGCGTTCTTCAACCGCGGGCTCGTCCTCGGGCTCCTGCAGCGCGGCTACGGCGACCTGAGCAACCGCGACCCCGCCATCCTCGACTACATCCAGGCGGGGCTGCGCCTCATCATGAGCTGCCCCTCGGTGCTGGAGCTCTTCGAGCTGCTGCAGGTGGAGGCGCTGCGCCTGGTGTGCGAGCGGCCGGCTCCGCCGCTCTGCGCCCGCCTCTGCCAGCTGCTGAGCGACTTCCCGCAGTGCCTGCCCCGCGGCAGGAAGCTCTCGCTCGCCTTCTGCCAGCAGCTGGTGCGCAGCATCGCCCACTTCCAGAGCCAGGGCACCCGGGAGGCCGAGCTGCGCCTCTACGTCTCGCAGGTGACCCAGGTCAGCGCGCTGCTCAGGAGCGTCTGGAAGGCCGAGCCCGACACGCTGCTGCCCTCCCTGCAGGAGCTCTTCGCTGTCATCTCCGCCGCGGGTGAGCGGGAGCGGTGCAGAGTAACGGGGGCATGAGTTATCCAGGGAAATAGGAAAGCCTTAGCGCGGGCATCGCCTGGGAACCGCTGCTTTCTCACCTACCTACATAAATGCAACTTCTTGACTGTCGAGAAGGCAAAGCCTTTTTTATTTCCTGCCCCAAAAGCTAGAGGGTGAATAGTGATTTATTTTGCTGTGGAACATAATGGTGTTTGGAAAAAACCCTGGTGCAATGATATGCTGAAATGAAGTGTTGGGTGCCCTGTTAAGAAAGATTTAAAGCTATCAGTAGTAAATTGCGTATAAATATCTCAAAGGCTGTTGCCGAGAAGTTGTTGTCAGACTCTTTGGTAGTGCCTAGTGACATGACAAGGAGCAAAGGCCGTAAACTAAAACACAAGTTTGACCTTAACACGAGGAAGAACTTGTTTAACTTGAGGGTGGCAGAGCACTGGAACAGGCTGCCCAGGGGGTTCGTGTAATCTCTCTCTCTCTGGAGATGTTCCAACCCCACCTGGGTGTGTTCCTGTGTTACCTGCTCCAGGTGATCCTGCCTGCAGAGGGGTCAGGCTACATGGTCTCCAGATATCCCTTCCAACACGGTTCTGTGATTCAACGAAAAGCTGCTATTCCTTCTTGCTCCTTGGAACTGTTTAACAAATTGGGATTTATAAGTACATATAGATAATATATGCAAAAGCAATATATAAAGTTTTAAGAAGCATCTGGTGCCTGAGTAATGGAAATGTGATTGTAAATCAGTCCTTTTTGACTTCTGAAATCTATGAACTACTGTAATAGTTCGTATTGGAAAGTACCTTTGCTGTTGATGCACCTGAGAAACTTAACATTGCACTTTGCCATACATAAGTGGTATGGTTACCAGGGATGTTAAGATAGGATGTGGGGAATACCAGCTGCACTAAATTACATTCATTATACTTCATGCTAACAGGCTTAACATGAAGTATAATAAACAACTTATGGTACTTTTTTTTAGAAAAATACAAAGCCTACTTCTCAATTCCACTTAGGGTGCAGGAGGAGGAGGAAGTTGGCAGCTTGTCACTTGCTTGAATGGATATGAAATGAACTAAAGGAGTTTGTAATTCACTGCTGTTCATTGCCCTTAATTCATTGATACATCCTAGTTTTGGTTTGGCTTGCGGTAATAGAATGCAAGATGTAGGACAGATTTGTTGTCACTTTTAAACTATGGTGAAGTTGTACTAAAGCTTTTGTCTATGGGATTTTCTTTTTAGTTTCTTACATTTTATCATGTTCAATTGTTACAGATACTTCATTTGAACCTTCTGTTGCACTGGCAAGTCTTGTGCAGCACATACCATTGCAGATGATTACAGTACTCATCAGGAGCCTTACTACAGATCCTAATGTGAAAGATGCAAGTATGACTCAAGCTCTGTGCAGGTAATGTATTTCATTGCTAAGGAAGAGAAGAGTTCTCAGTCTTGCCTGTCTTGAAGTTGTTACTTAAGTTTCCATTAAAAAACCAACCTAAGAAAAGCATAAGAAAGAGGAGCTTTTTAAGTGGTGTTCCACATCATGCTTTTTGGTATGTTAAGGTTTAAAGATATATTTTATATAATACATATGATGCTGTGGGTGTTACTGGCCTGGTTTCTGTTTAAGATTGCTGCCTTCATTGCTATTTGACTTCATTCTCCAGCTCTGCTGGTGTGAATGAAGAGGGTTAAATAGAAACTAATAGGAAGCACCTGTACTCCTTTTAAATAACATCTTAAGTGAAGTCTCCTGCTTTATGGAAGTTGGGCTTAAGTAGGAAACTTCATGGGGTTTACAGTCAAGCTGAGAAACAAGACCTTGTTTTCAGAAGATGAACCTTTCTGCTTTTCCAAGAAGCAGGGTAGCACTATTAGGTGGTGGGATTAACCATCATCTGCTCTGAAGAGAGGGGATAGTTGACAATGAGTTTTACTGCTTAGTTAGTTTTCAGGGATTTTTGTGTTAGGATTCATAGAGAACAGCCTCTATTACCCTTTTCACTCAAACCCTCATAGGTTTTTTGAGTGCTCTTTGAATGATAGAGGAATAGGAATGATGTAGAAGCAATTGCATATTATGTTTGTCACTGATCTAACCTTGAGTAAATGTGGTGGAGATGAGTAGCAGTGTAAACAGACTGGGATTAAGATTGCAATCTTGACTAGTGTCTTCAGATAGGTGAATAATAGTGATGCAGCAAGATGACAGTGGTAGAAGGATAAAGACCTTGAAGTTTGTTTGGTTTTGTTTTTTTTTAAACCCTATTGAACAAGCTGTTACTGAGCACTGAAGGGTAGGAAAATGGGTAATACAGTTAAACAGGGGACAATTAGAAGTTGTTTAAACAATGACTTCTAAGAAACCTTAAACTGAGAGTTCAGTGTCTGCAATGTTTTTACTTTTAAGTACATCCATTTGAATGTAGTGTAATACTTAAGCTTTCATGTAGTGTAGCACTTGAAAATCTTGGTGGAATACTGAGTTTTCACACTGGAAACATTCCTTGTGTTTACAGTAATTGGAGAAACTGTATTTCAATCAAAACATAATGAAAAGCAGCAGCATTAGTAATACAATTTGGGGTAAGACCTATTGTTTAGGAACTTAAAAGAATCTCCCTGACTGAAGATACTTCAGCTAAGGTGTGTGCCCACCTAAAAGTCAGAGCTGGGAAATTCAGGATTTGTTCATGCTGATAATTTGCCAGTCATGTGCTGGTGATTCATTTTCAAGTTAGTGTAGTTTTAACATTTTTGTTGCATTGCTGCATCAAGACAGTCTTTTCATATAACTGTAACTTGAGAACAACTTCTCTGTGTGCCTTTGCTTAGGCAAGTAATGCAATGCTGAGCTTTGATTACAATAGAAGCTGTTATTATCAAATAAGTGCTCTCTTCTTGGTACCAGCCATGTAGTGGGTGAGTTTTTCTCTTGTGTTTGGAAGGCAAGGGCAGTCTTACTTGCTTTGCTCATTCTTTGAGGTAATACTCTCTCTTAAGAGCCCTTAGTTTTGTTCCATGGAACCTTGTTGGTTTTGTTTCTGGATACTCATGTCAGCACTGCATCCAGTTTCTTTTTCTACCTCTGGCAACCCTTTGCAGTTATTACTCTCTTCTGGCTTAGTGGAGCAATTGTTAAGAGTTTAATGCAGCTGGAATGTCTGGAGCACCAAATGACAATGCTGTCATCAGGCTTGCAGCATTCCCAGGAGATGCAGAACTCTGGGCACAAGAAGGTCTGATGAGAGTCAGCAGCGCTTTGGTGACTGTAAATTAGAGATCTTGTTGCTCACTTCCTAAGTAAAACTTCTGTGGCACTGCAGAGTCTGCCTAAAATTGAACACAGAGTAGTAAATAATTTATATTTAACAGGCTCATAAGTGAAATTTGTTCAGAGGGGGCGATATATCAGACAAGATGTTGTTAGAAAGGTTATTTGGATTTTGGCTTGAGCTAGTTTTGATTGACTCAGCTGTCTCATGAACCCTTACCTGAAGAGCATCAGTGAGGAAAAGCAGAAAATTGTTGAATCTCTTTGAGGATACATGGCTCTACTTCAGAAGAGTCTTACTTCAGAACTCTGGGAGGAAATGAACTGGCTGTACTCAGGGTCCTGACAAGTATAATGCTTCTTTGCTCTTCAATCCAAGTATCTTTCTTAGCAAAATTTTCAGTTTCTCTGATACTCCAGATATAACCGGTGCTCTGTCCTATTGTAAAAAATATACTGTAAAAGACTTGTAATTTGTTGGGGGTGCCAGGTAATCTAAACATTTTCTGTTCCTATTTTGGATTTGGTTTTTTCTGATCTGAGGGATTCACACCTGATTTATGTGTGAAGAAGATACTTTGTGAAAGAAGTTACTGTCCGAGGTTGCACAAATAATTTTTTTCTATTGAAAGATATCAAAAACACTGTCCTTCCTAGGCACATGCATGGGTAAAATATCTGCTGCTTTTATGGTGGTGTGAGGCAGAAGGTCCTCTTGAGGCTTTTAAGATTGTCTTAATCTAGTCAAACCCAAAATAGCATCCTCTATTCATACTGATGGTCATCATGGCCCATGCTAGTTTCTGCCTTTGCAATCAATGACTGCATTTTTAAGACAACAGAGCAGAAGCCAAGCTAGTACAACCAAAAAACTGGTCTTTACCTATCAGATCTAAGTTTTAATGTTTTTTGGGAGAATCTCAGGCAGGTCTGCAAGTTTACTTCTGTCTCTTCTTCTGGCTTTCGTTTCTGCTCTCAAAATCATTAACTCTCAGATTAACAGTCAGATGTTTTACAGTAGTGGTTCTGATGTAGGGCTCTACAGAATACTTGTCTAAAGCAGTTAAGAAAACAAAATATGTCATTAGGCTTAAATTAGCTCTGCAGATTTTTCTGACATTGCTGAAAAATATGAAGCTACAATTCAGGGAAGGGAAGATTTGAAGATGATTGGACTAAGAGTTGCGGGATTTTTTTTTTTAGGTTAAGGTTATTTCTTTGCAGACAAAAACAGTTTTGGCCTGTGGTTTTGATTCTCTGTTTTAGAAGATAGATGGAAAGGTTGCTCAGGATAAACATGTTTTGAATTTAACATCTTGAGGGAAATGAGAACTTTGTGTAAATTCAGAGCAGTGATTATGATGTTGCCATGTTTTTTCCCAATTTTTTTGTAGCAATATGGAAGAAACTTGGTAAGATTTGTGCTTGCTTGTTAAAAAGGCAGTTCCAAAGATCCCTTATTTTAGAGAAACCGTTGAATCTTATATCTGCAGATTGTACATAATTCTAAGATATATACATTATAACTTGTCTCAGTATCTGTCCACTCTTGTGGTAGAAAGTTTTTCCTTCCATCTAGTTAGTGCTACCTCATCTTGCTTGAAGAAAGGAATCTTGTGGACAATTAAAGGAAATTCAAAACACTGCCAATTAAAATACCTGAAGAGCAAAGCCTAGATTTCATGTTTTAACTCCCTTACAGTATTGTCTGTGTCTCATCTGCTTGTCTGCCTTAAGGATTAGTATAAATTTATTTTTAATTTAAAAGGATAGAATACCTCTGTTTTCTGTTCCTGATATTTCACTGTATTTTCTAGGCACAGGAGGTCCCTTCACTTCTTTTCTTAGCATAAGTGAAGTTTTCCCTTTTGAGATGTGTGTAGACCCCAGACTGCACAATATTTCAAATGACCAGATTTTACCTTTAGAGATTTTGAGTTGGCTTCCAGGAATGTAATTTTAAGTTGAAGAGGCTTCCTTAGCAGTCAGTTGTGGTCTGCTTTGGAGTAAAAGGTGTTAGAGGGGAGCTTACCAGGTGCAGGTAAGTTTTTGTCAGATGTAAGCTCAATGTCTGTAAAATCAGGGTGCATTTTCTAGACTAACAAGAAACAATACAAAATATTGACTTTTTCATTCTTTGGTATTTTTGGGGATGCGTATTTACTTCAAATGTATTAAATAAATTGTTATTAATTTCAGAATTAAATGACCTGAGATACAATCAAAATTAATTTACCACTTACCTTACTTACTGTGAGTCTTATTGTATAAGCATGTAGCAAGGTAATATAGAGTATCTTTTTTGTTGGGATTGAAGTTAGTGGTGTATTGCTTATTTTATATTTTTTATTCTCCTACTGCCTTGCAGAATGATTGACTGGCTATCCTGGCCTCTGGCTCAGCACGTGGAAACATGGGTGATTGCACTGCTGAAAGGACTGGCTGCAGTCCAGAAATTTACCATCCTCATTGATGTCACTCTGCTTAAGATCGAATTGGTATGTTGAAAAAGAACATTCAAAACTGAGGGAGGGGGACAGGAGTTGCTACCAACTATGCAATTGTTAAATCTTTTTATTGTAACATACAGTATCTGCATACTCTGCAAATGTGGTGTAAATGCATCTAAAGCTGTCACTTGCATGCAATGATTTTGTCTGTTTCAAATGGTTGTGTGTTTGAAGATTTGTTTTTGTGCTTGCTGAAATTCTACTTTGCAGATTCACTGAAATAAATGTGGGTTTTTTTAGGTCTTTAATCGACTTTGGTTTCCTCTAGTGAGGCCTGGTGCCCTTGCTGTCCTTTCCCACATGTTACTTAGTTTCCAGCATTCTCCAGAAGCTTTTCATTTGGTGAGTTACTAAATAACTGTTTTTCAGTGCTTTGAAATGTCACTCATTCACTGTGTGATTTCTGAAATGGGTGTAAAGAGCAAAAGAATTGATGTGCTTGGATTTTGTCTGTTGGAAGGTCCTAGAATCAGGTTCCTGTGGTCACAGGAAGGCTTTTTAGCTTCCAGATTCAACCACTCCATATATGACTGGAAGCAAGCATTGTCCTTCCTTGTATGTACCTATTTCTGGCAGGAGTATCTGGGCACCACGTTTTGACTGCATGCTTCTGGAAATCCATTTTATGTGTGTGAAATTGGCTGATCAAGTTGGGCGGCAAGTGGGTTTTTGAGGACAGCTGTTTGGGGAAAACAGATAACAGAGACAATCTGCTCTATGTAACCTGGTCACCCTGAATAGACTCATGAGACCAAGAAGTGCTTCACTTCCAGAAAGCTGTACTGTGTCAGTGTTCTTGGACAAATTAAAGGTCACCATTTTTAATGACCCTTCAAAATGCATTTCATTAATTAAGGCCGTAGATAGGAGGGTATGACAGTGACTGTTTGTATTAATACAGCAAGGTGTTCCCACACTTGGTGTTCAGCTTAAAGTTTAGGAGAAGTGTCTGAGATTTATTAGTAACAGCCTTGCACATTGCTTCTAAGCTGTCCCCAAGGCTCGGAAGGGATAGAAAACCCGTTTTTTTAATGTCAGAGTAATTGCTTATGCCTGTTTACACTGCTTTTTAATGAGACATGTCTGAAGTTTCTGTGCTGTCTTAGGATAGAAGTTTGAGTCACAATTGAAAGCTTTAAATATGCTCAAAACATAAATATTTCCTATATTAACTTTCTTGCTTTTCTTCTCCTGAGAGAGATGAAACAATAGAAAAAATGCAAAATATGAGATAACTTATTCTAGAAAGTGAAATTTGATTTAACAAAGAAAATGTCTATTGAAGACTGCCTGCTGTACTGCATAAATGCCTCCCTGCAAGATATGACCATTTTTGCTCCATTTTGAACAATTTTCTTCACTATCATTTTTTGTGCTACTACCATTTAATATTCTGTAATATCTTCCTTCACTTTAAGTGCTTGTTTATTTTTTAAATTACAAATGGTCTGATTATGAAAGGGTCAAATGCACATTTCATAAGTAGGAATGAATTTACTTGGTAATGCATCTGAAATTACATTCTCCCTCCTTACACTTGAGCATCATCAGCATAAATTAGTTTGATATTTTTATAGTAGAAGCATACTTGTACTTATGATGTAGAATGTAAGATCATCAAAAATCTATTCACATATAAAAGTTTAATGCAACCTCAACCCAGAACTGGTAATTCTGTGTGTATTCAAAGTGTAACATTCAATATTATCCAACCTGCAGAATTTAACTGACAGAACTGAGAACCTGTGCTTTTTCTGTTCTTCCCATGTGTTTTGTCTGTGCAGAATTATCATATCTCAGATCTGCTTGATCCAAATCTCCTTGGAGCTCAGTAGTTGCTTTCTCATTGCTGTCTACCCACATTTATAAAGTGGAAGATAGAATTTTTTCATTGCAATAGCTTTCACTATTGCCTTGTGGTACAGTGAATACTTAATCTTTGTTTTTCTATTTAGACAGTGGGTATCTTGCCTACCTAAAGAGCAGTGTTTATTTATGAGATTTTTAAAAAAATTTTATGCTCAGAGAATAACCAATATTTGAAGAAATGGCGAATCAGTATTTTGCACCTATAGTTTTTAACTATATCAGTTCTTGTAATTGATATACCTTTCTCAGATTCCTATATTCTTGTCATTCCTGTTATTCCTATATTCTTGTCATTCATGTTTTGTATTTCATGTCTTTAGCTTATAAATTGTTTGATAGTAATTAATGATGAGCAATTATTCTATCAACTTCTTTCACAGTTAATCCATTTTGATCACTTGGGAACTGGGAAAGGTGTCTGAAATACTTTGGTTCACAGTGAGAAGTCCTTACTCTTTGTAAATTGCTTTGAAAGAAATTTCTACTTGGTGTCTTAAGGTTAATGTCTCATGCATTTAAGAGTAGAGAGCTGTGCTGAAGAAGAGGAAGGAGATGAAGTAAACATCTCTGATTGTAATCTGACCCAATTTAAAGTAGTCCTGAATCTGAACTAAGTGTCATAGATTACCATAGCTGTGGTAGACTTTCAGCTCATAGTAAATGACATGGTCATGGTGTATGGAGCTGAGCTGCCTCACTAGGTGGAGCTGTGGGCCAGTTTCCTGCTTGTAGGAATAGCAGGAATGTATTCATTGGCTCATGAGTCTAAACATTAGGTTCTGTTAAATGAAAATTGACACGTTTGTATTAAAAATCATATCTCTGAAATCAGAACAAGATACTAAACTGTTAGTTGTGGCACAAAAGCAAAATATTTGCAGTTAATATCCTTAGTAAGATGAGTACTTTTGGGCACTATTTAAAACCTTAGCATGCACCTTCTAAGTTCATAACATTCCTTTCAAAACCTGCTATATGAGTTAAAGACAGCATTGAATAATTAATTGTACTGCTTGAAAATTGTCATGTGTAAAGAATAATGTATGGTTTTTCAAGTCATTGTTTCTCAACCACTTCTTATCTAATAACAAATCTATCTATACATGCCCTATCCTTTGACATGTGTAAACCAATGAAGTTCAATGAAGTATTTTGTAGAAGAAAAAAACCAATGAGCAAATGCAGTTAACACTTTTCTGTTTCTTTGTTTTCCCATTCAGATTGTCCCACACGTGGTCAGTTTGGTTCACTCCTTCAAAAGAGATGGCTTGCCTTCCAGTACAGCCTTTTTGATGCAGTTGACTGAGTTGATACACTGTATGATGTATCATTATTCAGGATTTCCAGAGCTCTATGAACCCATTCTGGAAGCTATTAAGGTACATTAGGAATGTTAAGAGTGTGGAATGCTTTTTTGTTTTCCCAGATCTGAAGCTGTAGTTCCACAGATCTAAATTCTTCAGAGCTTCCATGTGGAGAAAAGAGCTAATCATGTAATCTCATGTCAACCTTGTGCTTGAAATATAAAATAAATATAAGACTTTGAAGGAAAAGGAGGGGAGGGAACAAAGACAGGGTGGCTGTTGTATTTCCTTGGCTATCAGGGACAGCAGCAAGACCTTGAAGGAGAATTGGGGAGTAGGGGAAGATACAATACTGCTGAATGGCAGGACCTGTTATAGAAACAAATAAAAAACCTATTAAGTGTGTAAAATGTTTCTCTTGTAGGATCTGCCCAAACCCACTGAAGAGAAGATTAAGTTGATCCTCAGTCAGAGTGCCTGGACTTCTCAGTCCAGTTCTTTGCCATCTTGTTTATCTAGACTTTCTGGAAAATCTGAAACTGGGAAGACAGGCCTAATAAATCTAGGAAATACTTGCTACATGAACAGTGTTATTCAGGCACTTTTTATGGCTACAGAGTAAGTCCTTGTTAATAGCTCTTGTCATTGCAAATAATTATTGCAGTTACTGCCTTCTTGATTTTTCACAGAATTGTAAAATGTCCTGGGGTCTCTTGGCTTGCTAGAGCTGAGTGGTTTTCTTTGCACTCAGTTACTGATTGCTTTGTTCAAGTTCTACTCTGCAAGCTGCAATTTTAGCCACTAAAAGTCCTAATCCTTGTGCCTAGAGTCAAAAGACAAGTCTTTTTTTCTTCACTGTCCTTACTCACTGCTGTATTGTAAAGATTTTTGGTGATGCTTTTGTTATAATCTGGAAGGGTATTGGAAAAAGTCTGTCTGTATCCCATTGCTACTCGCTTAAATGTTTTAAAACATAGGTATTTGCAGTGTTAATTCTGCACTAGAGCAGAGTTCCAGTATTAAAGGGAAGTGTTATGTGTTTTACTTTCTTTCAATTTCAAGTAATTGCCCCAGCTGGAATGATAGCTGCTTTGTTAGAAGTCTAGCAAGGAAACTGATGTCTCTCTCTTTCATTTCAGTTTCAGAAGACATGTTTTATCTCTGAATCTAAATGGCTGTAATTCCCTAATGAGAAAATTACAACATCTTTTTGCATTTTTGGCCCATACCCAGGTATGTCAGTTTTCCATCTGCTTTTCGTAAAACCCAGATCTATACACCAAAATCGAGAAACAAACATGATGCCATGGGAGTCCTTTTAAGTATATCAAGTATAAATGTTCCAGTTTTGTATGGGAATGAGTCTGCCTTTAAATGCTTAGATGGTGTGGATGGACTTATGAAATACATATTTCACTAAGTGGAAGATATTGGTGTTTTGGTGTTTTTATGAGTAGTTTCTTTGAGAAGCAAGAATGAGAAAATCCAATTAAGACAAGAGTTGATATATAAGCTGATTTTATGTATCTTTTTTAGGGGAAACTGTGACCTCCTTCAGTGATTTTTTTACACTAAATTTTATTGTAGTTCAGATTTCAATGTGAATGTTATTAGCTGTTCCAAACATTTTGCTAGTGCTGGAAAGGCACAAGACACATCTATTCTCTTTGAATAATAGCAATAAATTTGTGAAGGGGATGAGGCTGGATCAACTTCAAAATAAATGGGTACTTATGAAGTACTGGTGTTCTGAAGAAAGCAAACAGGTTTTTTAACTCACCAGCAAGAATGGTAGCTGCTATTATGCATAATACCTGACTTGCACTCACTAAACATTAATATTTGCCAGCAGGATAAACTATTTTTATCTTTGTACTAGAGGTGATTGCTACAAAATTAATGGCTCTCCCTTTGTATGATTAAGCTGTTTAAATGTTTGTGTACCATGTATTTCATTCAGCTACTCTGGGATAATGTAGTCCAAAGTTCAGCTGTTAATATTAAAATAGTATAACCAATTTTTAAAGTAGTTCCTATGTAACCCTGCCTGTTCTCTCACTTGAACAGAGGGAGGCATATGCTCCTAGAATTTTCTTTGAAGCTTCCAGACCACCATGGTTCACCCCTCGATCCCAGCAGGATTGCTCAGAGTATCTCAGATTCCTGCTGGACAGGTATGGTTATGGTGCCATTAATGGGAATGAATCTACAGTCCTACATCTTTTTGTACTCTTTAGGAGCAGTTGTGTAACAGTTTCACTGCATGAGTAGGCATTAGGAATTTTCAACCTCATTCCTGTCTTTCGCTGGTTTTTTTGTATGGTCTGGGAGCTACTTTGCTTCGTGGGTTTAGACTGTGGTGAAGTCTGGATGCCATTTTGAATCCACATAATTGAAAACAGGTTGTGGTGGTAACATTGTGCCACTTTTATAACTCTAAACATGGGTGTTACATTCAAGTCGTGGTCCTGTTGTTCAATTAATGTGGTTGCTGAAAGCAGTTTAGTTGTGCTTCTGGAATTTCATGTTGGTGGAGACAGCTGTATTTCATACAAGGCACATAAGTCACAGAGATATGTACATGTCTTTATAATCAGATAATTAAGTAAGCAAATTAACTGTGGCACAGATAAAATCAGTAATACCTGAATTTATTAATAACACTCTTTATTTTTGGCTTGCTGAGATGGACTTAAGCAATATTGCTTTAAGACACATTCCACTTCTGGAGAAATCTATCTCAATAGTGAAATAGTGTTCTCATGTTTTTTTCCCTGTGTCTTAGGTTTCTCTTTTAGTTTGGATTTTCTTGCTGTAGTTTCTTAACTTTCCTGACTGCAGAATTCTGACATTTTCTTTGGAAATAATTTGGCAGTAGACAAATAGTTACTTTTTCTCTTACAAAGTCTGACATACAGGACCAGTCAAATGGAGGGCTGATTTATTAATACAATGTAATGATAAATAATAAAAACATTGTTAGGGTTTTTTAAATACTTGCCGGTTTTTTAAGTATATCCATTGTGTTCTGTTATATATAATGAGACCTGCAATAAATGTACTTGTCTCTTGTACTCTGTTTTGGATAGTACAGACCTCTATGGTTCAGCTCCCTTGTATTAAAAATAAACAGTTTTTTTTAGTGTAAGACACTTCTAGCAACTTAACCATCTGTATTTTTTAGCTGGAAAAAGAACCTGAAATAGTGTGACAGCATTTGGAAAACAGCACAGCTACTTGGATTTATTTTTCTTTGTCTTCAGGTTGCATGAAGAAGAGAGAACTTTGAAAGCATTGTCCTCAACCAAGAATTCTGAAAGCGTAATGACTGACGAGCCCCAGGCACAAGAAGCTGTCCATAAAACACAAGTATTTACTGGAGCACCTTGTATGGGAAGTGATGAAAGAACTCTGATTGAGAAGATGTTTGGAGGAAAACTGAAGACTAACATATGCTGTTTGAACTGCAAAAGTATGTCTCAAAAGGAAGAAGCTTTCACAGATCTCTCTTTGGCTTTCTGTCCTCCAACTTCCTTAGAGAATGTTGACCCAAAATGCGTGGAACATTCTGAAGTGAAAGATGACTACATGGTGCAAAGTAATACTTTAGCAACCAGTCCTGCTGCAGAAACACCTCTCAGTAATTTGGAAGAAAATCGTGGATGTGACACAATAATGAATGAAGGAACCATAGAAGATTGTTCTAGTGAGCCAAGCTCTGAGAGTACCACAATTTCTGAACTCAAAGTTGAAAATAATGGGGATATTTCTCAGAGTCTAGTAGGTAATAACACCCTGTCAGTTACAGACTTACTCAATTATTTTCTGGCACCTGAGATCCTTAGTGGAGACAATAAATATTATTGTGAAAAGTGTGCCTCTCTACAGAATGCTGAAAAAACTATGCAAATCATTGAGGAACCTGAATACCTCATTCTCACTCTTTTGAGATTTTCTTATGATCCAAAGTGTCACATAAGGCGCAAAATCTTGGACAATGTTTCTCTGCCGCTTGTATTGGAACTGCCAGTGAAAAGATCAACATCCCCTTTAGCTGTTGTTTCAGGAGGCTGGTCTGTTGGTGTGGAGATTTCTGATACTGGAGAAAACCTTGCTAAAAAACTGAAACCCTCAGGTGCTGATGAAGTGACCTGCCCACAGTTGGTGCCCTATGTGTTAAGCTCTGTGGTGGTGCATTCTGGTGTATCCTCTGAAAGTGGACATTATTATTCATATGCTAGAAATGTTACTGGGTCAGGGCCTTCTGGGCTCTGCCACCAGTCTACAGCTCTTTCTTTAGTTTCTCCTCAGGATAAATTGTTTACAGAGGAGAGTCCTTGTACTGTTGTAGAAAATGAGCTGGACACTGAGATGCCGAGAGAATGGTTTCTCTTCAATGACAGCAGAGTGACATTTACCTCATTTCAGTCAGTCCAGAAAATCACCAGTAGATTTCCAAAGGACACTGCTTATGTTCTGTTTTACAAAAAGCAGAACAGCACCTGTGGCTTCAACACTAATCCAGCAAATGGCCTCTGGGTAAATGGAGACCCTCCTTTACAAAAAGACCTCATGGATGCAATTACAAAAGATAACAAACTGTACTTGCAGGTAAGATGGAAATTTTGTGTAAAGAGTGTCTCCTTAAGCCTCACAGGAGGCAGTCTAAAGGAAAGAACAAGGTAGCTTTTAAGTGTTCTGCTATATTAACTTTATAAATCACTAGTCTGGTTTCATCTTGGTGTTGTTGAACAGGTTTCATAGCAAGGTTGTCACTGTTGGATGGAAAGTGCCAGGGAAGATGGCATAAACTCATTTCAGTTTAAACTTTGAGTGGAGATGCTTATATAGGTCGTTCAACTGCTTGAAATTCCAGACACGAGAGACAGCAAACAGTTCCAACTTCCATTGTCTTTACGAAATTACAAGAGTGGCTTAAGTTTACTTAAAAACTTTGAAGTGGTGTTTTTAGTAGTGCATTCTCATTTGTAGTGAAGTTTTACTTACAAAACTGCTTACCCAAATGCTGGAACAACTGAAATGATGACCAGATGTGGGTGACTGGATTCTATTTTCACTTTGCTGCCCATGCCATATCCTCTGTGGGACCAGCACTGCCAGCAGCACACTCCCTGTGGTCTGAGAACTTCACCTAGCTGTGGCAGCTCTGTTTGCTGTTAAAAAAAAAAAGTGTTCTCCACACTTCAATATGTTTTTCTTACAGCATTGCTGCTATTTTTGGATGTTCTAGGAGTATAAGTGTGTTTTACTGTGTGCTCTTTGGTGGGTTAAGCTGTTCCTGTAAGGGTTATAAGCCAACTCAAATTAGAAGAACTAGGTAAATTTAACTTAGAAAAAATGAGCTAAATCTCACTGTGGAAAATCTGCTGCAGGTGTTTTACAAGTTTTACAAACATGAACAGGAAAACTGAGAGTTTGAATTGCTGTTGCTATTTTCAAGCTGTGAGGTTAAAGCATTTATGTCCTGTCTGTCTTTGCTTATATGCCATGTCTTGTCTTCACTTTCTCTTGGCTTCTCTAGCAGCTGTCTCTGATCACAGAATCACAGAATAGCTTGGGTTGGAAGGGTCCTTAAAGGCCACCTAGTCCAACCCCAGCCATGGACAGGGACATCTTCAACTAGACCAGGTTACTCAAAGTCCCATTCTGCCTGGCTCTTAATGTTTCTAGGGATGGGACATTTACCAACACTTCAGGCAGCCCCCAGTGCTTCACTACCCTCATGAAAAATTCATTGTTATATCTAGTCTAACTCTACCCTTGTTTAGTTTAAAACCATTCCTACTTGCCCTATTTGGTGGGTTTTTTTCCTTTTTAAATTGTAATTGTCTCAAAATGAAAAATATTTTCCAAGCATATTATTTTTGTTTGCTTTCTATGGTTTTTTTGCTTGTTTTTAGATCTTTACCTACCTTTCACTTTTGAATTCTTCAGTGTTTGCTTTCTTTGTAGTGTCTCAATAATCTCAGAATTTCTGAGCTCCTGACCTTTTCTCATTCTAATTGAGGCTCATTACAAGTGTTTGGTTACTGTTTTTCTCAAATTAATGCTCATACTGTGATTCACTGAGTTAGATTATTCTAATTTTAAGATGCCATATTTCACTGTTGGTTCAGAGTTCTAAACTAATGTTTTCCAGCTAAGTTAAGAATATATTTTTCTGTCCTGAGAAAACCTTTAATTTTTAGAAGGCATGTTTAAAAATATTCTGTATCTTACTGCTTTTGTTTTGTTATTGCATATCAGTTTACCACATGGTAAATTAAGATGTTTTGAGTATAAATAACTAAACCTGCAGTAGGGGTAGCTCCCACTCAATTTAAAGCAGATTTTCAAACCTTTTCTGGGAACAAGTAGAAAGCAAGAAGAGGTGCTCCACATTATTCAAAATCCAGAGAACTGTGTTGACTATCAAGTTTTACTTAACTACTGGGATAAATATAATAAATATAACAATCTGAAAACATTGAGCACTTTTAGAAATAAGGGTATTGCTTGTGAAAATGCCAGTGCTGTAAGCTAAACAGTTTGGTAGAGTAGTTTTTCAACTAAACAGGCTATTTATGTGAGGTCTCCTATTTTTAATCAGAATCTGCAATTGATTTCTGGTACTATAAGTGAGTTTTTAATATTTCCTTGTTATTCCTAGTAAACTTTGTTAGTTTTTGTGTTGTAGAGTTAGCCTATCACTCCACATATTGCTGGATATAATACTGTCTTCAGGAATATGCCCAGTACATTTGTGTAGACAGTGTCCTCCAAATATCTTATATAATTTTGAAAGTAAGTATGCATTGCAGTCCTTAGTAGTGTACAATAGTTCTAACTTAGGCTGTCATTTTGAAGAGGGCAAAATAATTTAAACTCATGAGGACTACTTTTAGTATTTGGACAAGTCTTCAGTTTAGTGATTTCATGGCAGTATAATAGAGTCTGGAAGATTTGAAGGTGACCCCTGTAGTTACTAAAACTCTGTTCTAAAGTTTGTTCCCATTGCCTTGAGGGACATGTGTGGTGATGAAGTGTCATGTGAAGGCAGCTATCAGTATGAGCCATAGCACTGGAATATTTTCAGTTTGTTGCCAGGCCCCACTGTCTTTTCCTGTTAACCTTCCAGAGCTAACACATGGCTTCTCTCCCTCCATTCCTAAAACTCTTGGGCAATTTGAGAAAAGTATACTAAAGATACAAAATTGCTGCAGGGTTTATTGAGCTAATTGGCCAGAGACAAAATAGTGCCTGATATGGCTAATGGTGGAAAAGCCTGTGCTCATCCCCTTCTTAGATGCCTTCAGAAGCCTCAGGAGCATTCAGCTGAAAAAGCAGCTGGCAGGAGGCAGAGCTTTCCTGTTCCTTCCACTTGTGCGGGTACATTTTCCAGAGGTTGACTCTCATTTTTATGAAGTGCTTGAGAGATGCAGAGACTTATTAAGTTATAACAGCTAGGATAGCAATAATACTTGAAAGCTGAAAAGCTGCATAGAATAGAAACTAGATAGCTTGTCCATCTTTTGGCCTTTTATCTGAGTATATTGTTACTCTATGCAGTTGATTGAGTAGAATGTAAAAGTGTCTTTAAAGTAATTAACATTGATTTCAAGATTTTACCTTTTGACTTTGCAACCAAGAATAAGAGCATCTGAAAATTGCTAGGATGAAAATTTATAGGAAAACATATCAAAACCAGTTTTGTTATCTTCTCATCAGCAGTCTCATTTTTAGTGATGTCCCACGTTGCTATAAAATACAGTTTTAGCATGAACTCAGATGGATTTAAATGTTTCACTTATGCTTGCTGACAATTGTGGATCTTAGATTGGCTGTGGATGTTCAACTTGAAAGTTCAACGAAACTGCTCACCAGAAATTAGTGATGTTGTTTTAAAAACCATTTAAAGGGCATGAATGGTGGGTTAGGAGGTTTTTTTTAATTGTCTTTATTCTTTCATTTCAGGAGCAAGAGCTTAGTGCTCGAACACAAGCACTTCAAGCTGCCTCAGCCTCTTGCTCTTTCCGACCCAATGGATTTGATGACAATGATCCCCCGGGAAGTTGTGGGCCCACAGGTGGAGGAGGAGGGGGTGGGTTCAGTACCGTCGGTAGATTGGTCTTTTGACTATGAAGACAACCTGGAACACACTGGTTCCAAAGCAGCCTAGTACTGCTGAGGACAAATAAAATACTGAACTCTGTCAGATATTGTACCAGGCTTTGAGACTTGATCCTTGTCAAAAAGCAAATATTGGTGTTTTTTTGGTTATGTTTTATTTGAAATAAATAAGCGCATAATGGAAAAAAAACCTACCTCTTAAAAGTTCAGTTGCTTTCATAGTAAGATATGCTTGCCCAAAACCCAGAAAATTAAGATTTTTTTAAATTAAATGCTAATGACATTGCATTAAACTGAACAAAATGCACTTAGATCAGTTTCTCTTGTCCTCATCCACTGAATGAAGAAAGCTCATTTTTTACTCTGATGGTATTGCTTTATGTGAAGACCCATTTTCAGATGGGTTAAACAGCATCTGTAGTCTCTCACCCACTGCTTATTTTCAAATACAATACCTTTGTGAATTTTCAGAGACGATGCAATTTGTAATGAAGGCAATAACTTTAATGTGACATGATACACTGCTTTCCAGGTGAAAAATGATTCAGTCCATTTCCAGTGTAAATGAAAAGAAAAAGATTTATAAATATTTGCTAACTTGTTATCCAAGAAAGATGCATGTTGTGTAGGAGCAATGTTTTTAAATAGAAATTGTTAACTTTGTAGCATTTCTAATTGTTTTGAGGATTTTAAAATTATTTCAGGGAATATATCTGCTGAGTATTGGAAAGGAAGAGATTCTGTATGTGCCTTGCAGTACTGTAACTTAAACTCTCTGCGGCTGCAAAAGATGAGAAAAATGTCTTAGTAGTCAATTATTTTTTGCCAGCATTAGAAATTAAGACATTTATAGAAAGCTTTTAGGTTTCCAGAAGTAAGCATCTGTTAGTTTGAAATGTAGTAAGTGTTGCCCTTTATTTTTTGATTAAAAAATATACATAGCTAGTGATCTATAGCTTTCATGGCCTGTACTGCTGAGAAAAAAGTGGTCAGAAAAACAAAGCTATTGTTTGTGAAGTCACAGAAAAGCTGCCTGTATTGATCTTTGCTGAGGATCTTTGCTTCTAAGAGTCTTTTGAAATTTTACCTTTGGATTTTAATGGTAGAGAGAATTTTGTGGTGAATTCAGGACTATATTTTTTTTTTTGTCTGCAGAAGCCCAAAATGGTTCTGCCTAAGGAGCAGTGTTTGATTGCTCATTAGGCAGCAGAGGTTGAGGAGCCACTCATTTGAGTCTTGGCAGAAGTAGCAACTTTGGTTTTGATGTGCAATGAGGATAACAGAAGTAAAGGATTTAGGCTGTTGAACCCAGTGATTAATTGTTGAGTAATCTTAGAGTGAAGTGCAAATTTATTTAAAGTATTTTTACAAAATTCTGCACTGTTTTTGCTGTGTTTTTACATTCTATTAGGCAACAAAGTGTGTCCTTAAAAAGCATGTGGACCTGGCAGGTTTTAGCATAACTGTATAAAAATAAGCAAATTTCTTAGAAAATGCTTTTAAAAAGCATAAGATGAGAGACTGAAGTCTTGTTCATACGAGCCTAAATATATGGAGTTTAGTTTGAAAGGTAACTTAGCTTGCAAGCTATTTTTATATTATCACTATGCTATTTACTAGAGGTTCAGATGTTATACTTAAGAAAGCTAGAGCAGCTCACTTAGATTTATTTTTTTTTAATACTTTCCAAGCTTTCTTGTGACAGCTTGTGATACTTTGGCTTTGGCCTACTCTTTCCAGTGCTGTCTCAGCTCTAGGTCTCTGAACCAGGGAATCAACCACAGAAACATGGAATGACCAGCATGAGGAAAGTTCATTTTGTTGTATCTGGATGAGATTTTTTTTGAAAGTTCACTTTGCTTTGAAATTCTGTAACTTTGTCTAAGAGGTTTTTTTATTTCCTTTTACGTTTCTCTGCCAGTTTGCTCTGGTTTGAAAATGTTTTATAGGACAGGTTAATTTGGCTTTTTTCTCCCAGACTGAGGACACACTAAAAAACTGTCTACTCTTCACATTACCATGGAAATATTTTGTCTCTGTTTCAATTTACTGTTCATTTTAAACTATTAGTAAGTAGAAGCAGGGGCAAGTGGTTTTATTCAATATGAAATCATAATTTTGTGAAGGTCAGTTTTGTTTTTATGTTCTCACAGTAAAAATGCAAATTATGTAGCCTACCTAAAAATAATATGCAGTATGTCTTTTGTATACCTGTTGAACTATATTTATTTCATGAGCTCTTAGAAGGCTTTCTACACCCTTGTTTGCCTGTTCTAAATTAGGTGTTAAATATGGAAAATTTGCATGAGAATAATACCAATCAGGTTGGATCTGGTTAGGTGCAAGATGATGGATGTCTGAAACTGAAAATAACTTTTTTCTTTCACCTTGTTGACTTCTGTCAATGCATTTGCTTGGGGTTTTACAAGTAGATTTTAAAATTCAGGATCCCTTTTTGCAACTCTTCTTGCTGACTTGACAGCTGCCCTAGGCTGGTGAGTCATAGATCCCCAACTTGGAAGGTTTAAATAAACCTAGTGGAAGTGGAGAGTTATTTCATGCTTTGAAATGTGCATCTTTTTTATTGTTTACAATAATGGTGTTGCATGCCACTATCTTCTGGACATGAGAGAAAGATGTACATGTGGTACTTTGATTTGTGTTGCTCGTGAATGAATGCTGGATGGTTTGTTTATTTATTTACATTTCTGTCTCCATTCTTAATGTGTTTTCTAAGTTGAATCAGTAGAAAGATACAGAATGCAGAAGACTATTTCAAAAGCTTAGGGATTTTTGTTCTTTCATCAGAGACACAGTTGTACCAAACTCAAGGGTGCTATGTCTTCTAAAATCGTATTTGCTTCTACCAAGACAGAGTGTGATTTGGTCTTTGTTTTAATGGTCACTGGAATTGCATTGATTTCCTTCTGTGCTGTTAATTTTGTACAGTTTTTTCATGTGGAGCATCAGAGTGGATTACTGTGAACATCTCCCCTGTAACAAGTGATTACAATGTCTATGAGCCCATTTATCCAGCATGAGGAGAGAAGAGGCTTTTTTGGATAACTAAAGAAATCACACTTTCTGGCTAACTTTTTTTTTTTTTTTCTGTGTTTCCTTCTCTGGAAAGTTCAATATTTTATCTTCTCTATGCTCTGGAAGTTTAATTTCATGGGTGAGCCTTAATTTTTAATTTTTTTTTAAATCTGTAGCAGTAAGTTTTTTCATTGAGTTACAACACTTCTCTTGTACAAGTGACAAGCAAAGGGCAGAAGCTCTGGGAGCTGAGTGTTAACACAAAACCAAGTGGGTATAAACTTTCTGTAAATAAAATTTAGATTAGAAACAAAGTTCCTAATTCTGGAACAGCCTTCTGGGCAGAGTCTTGCTTTGAAGGAAGAGCCAACTATGTCTATGAAAGATATTAAATGCAAAGTGGTGTCTGAATAGTAGGCAACTAGACCTGATAAACCAGAGGTCCCTTCTAGTCCCTTCCTAGAGTTTTGCTCCTTTGTTGGGTTTCCTGTCTTGCCACATTGCTGGTTTTGTTTTTAAGGCTCAAAGATTTGGGGGTAAATAAAGAGAGTATTAAACTGTGACATAACAAAAGTTAACTTCCCAATTTTGGGTGATGTTGGTCTCTGATCCAGAGGAATGGAGCATAAAAGTTACCAAATCATGGCAAGTGGAAGCTTGGAGGAGTTGTGATCTAAAGCAATGTGCTCAGTTTCTAACACAAGGCTGATTTCCCTGGGAAACAACCTACAATGAGATGTAATGAGTTGTAGCACTTGGTATCATCAGTAGGTTGTAATCAAATGGAAATTATTGGACATTTTCAAAGAGTGAGCAAATGATCTATGATGTAAATGAGATCAGAATAGACTATCATGAAGGCTTTCATGTTCCCTGCAGCCAGTCATCATAGGTCTACCTAAATCCAGATTCAGAGCTCTGAGTAACATGTTGTTAAATCACTGAGGTGTGGGGTCAAATGTGACAGAACTGAGAATTTTGCAGTGCTGTCTGGGTTGTGTCTGACATGAGCTCTGCTGTGGGGTGTAGTGACGCTGCCTCAACACGTGTGCTTTTGTGTTGCAATGCACACACACATCCCCCAGTGCACTGGGAATCTGCTTCTGCTTGAATTAAACCAGATCCAAGGCACAACAACCAAAACTACCCAGAGTGATGCACAGATGAACGTTTAATACAATATGTGCCCTCCTTATTTAAAATGGGAAATCTTCTAAATCTGCAGGATTCTAGATAGGAATGTGGATTCAGGATACACGTTTCTTGTTAGTTTTTATTTCTTTTTCTCCAGTGCAGGTATTTTTAGCAATCAGGTGTAAAAGTGCTTTAATAGACACATTGAAGGAGACAACACTGGGTGGTTCCTCATGAAGTTGCTGTAGGAAAGAGAGACCATGGGTGGTGAAGAAGAGCTGGTACTGAACTGAAATGGGACAAGTGCAGAAAGGACAGGATGGCTCTGTTCTGATTTAAAAATTGCACATGTCTTAATTTCACTGCTGTAAGTTTATTCCACCAAAGGATACTTTGTCAACAAGCCTTGTTATCTGAGCCTGATCCTTCAGAAGTTTCCACTGTATCATTATATCCATTTATATTTTGAAGGAAAAATGTCTCAGTAGGCATATTGAAAATATGCTGCTGAGTGTATTTTTGAGGTTGACATTAAAAAAATGAATTCAGCAACAGGATATGTGATTGTGCAAGCAGCTGTAGTATCATACAGCATCTTCGAGGCCAGTGGTCTCCAAACTTTCTGGTTGCACACCCATATCACTAAAAACTCTTATGTGTGCACACACTCTATGTATATTTATTAATTTATAACTAATATATGTACTACTATACTAATTTATTATGTACATACACAGGAGTAGAATTTGAAAAAGTATGAGAGAAAAGTGAAATAAAGACTATTTTTAAATTATTTAAAATTTCGTTTGTTAATTCTGCAAAATGTACTTTCTTCTTGCACCCAAATGGATCCTCTTGGGGTGCATGCACCTCACTTTGGAGACCAATTCTTTAGGGTATAGTCTTGGAAAGAGTTTTAACTTGATGGGAACAGGTATCAAAACTGACCAGTTTATAATGGCAGTTTCTTTTACTCTGATTACTGGCTGTTTTTAACTTTGTGCTGCATGAGTCTGTTGTGGATCTCTGTTTATTCAGAGTTCTTTGAAAATTTAGTCCAAGGGCTGTGAACTGTTTTGCCATGTTTTCCTACAGTATGCATTAAATGATGAAACAGGAGGTGTCAGCCTTAAGTGGTTTGCAGAAATGCCAAACAATTCCAGTTTGGAGGGGAGGGCATATCTCCTGCCAAACACAGGGATGTGTTAGTACTTGGTTTTAAAAGGTTAGTACTATTTTTTCAGCTGACTTGCCCTTTCTCAAATGTTCACTGAAGAATTGCAATATTTAATGCTCAGCTTCTCAGAAGAAAATAATTAATTTTCTTGCTGTATCTTTCCTGGTGTTTATTTTACTGAACTGCAGTTGAAACCATTTTTACAGTATGCCTGTTCTTTAATCTTGTAAACTGGCATAAATTTTTAATAGTATTTCATATCAGTTTTTAAAAATCAATGGGGCAAAATGACTGTTTGTGTATTGGGCTCCATAAAGAAGTCAATATATATATTTTAAATGCCTCAAAAGGTGTTTTAAAGTATGTAAGTTTTGATGTGTTTGGAGAGGCAAGAGCGATGTTCTAGTGAAATATAACAGTGGTGATTTGGGGTTTTTAATTGTGTGTTTTACCTGTAAATATCAACCTGAAGGATCTCACACAAAAATGTGGAAAGCAAGTCATCTGAGAACTCTAGATGGTCCAACTGTATCTGGATAATGAAGTAGCTGGATTTCCTGTGTATTTGCAATGCAGTGGTGTGACAGTGTTTCATTTGACTTGTCTTCTCACTTGGTGGTACTTCAGTCTTCAAAGAAGATGAAATTACTTCAACTTGTTGAAATTATTAATAAAGGACATCACAGTTGGTTTAAATGCAGCCTTTCTCAATGAACATGGAAGTTACAGCGCAGAAACATTCAGGCCTCCTGTAAATAAAGACATGACTCTCAAAAGTGATTTTCAACTTTTCTGTATTTTTCCTCAAGTTTCCCCGTACTAAAAGTTGAAAGAAGGCTTTTGGGTTTGGTTGTTTTTTCTTGACTACAGGAATACCTAGGAAACTCAAACAAGTAACAGGTCAGTTAATAATCTGTGAATTACTACTGGGTGCTGAACTGTGTGAGAGGGAAGGGCAAGGTTTGGATTGCCCTTAGAATATGTAGTTTGAAGTTGAGTCTCCTCGAGTTGGCTGCCCACAGTTCCCTCTGGCATTAGAAACAGCTGCCTTCATGTGGTCTCCGGATTAAGTTTGGTACTCCCTGGGAGGAGAAAATCGTGGGAACCTCCCCTTCATCCAAGTCCTATTCAGGCTAATTGGAGAATTATTCTTGACCTGAGCTGTTTCAATTTTGCTTTAAGTAACTTGAATCTGCTAACTGCCAAGGGAAAGGACAGATCAAGCTTTAACATAATAAAGAAGCTAATACTATTTTTAATTTTTTTTTTTTTAAATAAATGCTTTGGCTCCAGTAGGAGCTGCTGGTTGTGTACTGTGCTTTAAATGTCTCAGGTCTGCAAGAGGTGTTTCCTACTACTGAGACCACAAAAACAGCAGCTATGCAGAACTCCTTGGGGAAGGGAATTGGCTGCAGTATAAACAAGCGACTAGGTGGATGATTTCATCATTTGGATTGAGCTGCTGTGTTTTGCATTTGGGGATTTGATGAGAAAGAAGACGTGTAAGGATGATCTTTTTTTATGAGCAGTTACAAATGTTTCTGCAGAAGAAGGATCAGTTCCTGGAGCAGGATCCTAGGCAGTGTCAGTGTGATCTTGCACAGCAGCCTCAAGAGGGATGCTGCTCCCCCAGTGTGTTATGTGAAAGGCATGGATGGAAAGAACAAAAATGCAGCTAGCTCACCAGGCCTGAAGTGCACCTCTGTTCACAGATCACAGGCTTAAGTGTAGTCATAGATGAAGACCATTTCCTTTTATTGGAGGTATCAAGAAGCAGAGTATTTCTGCGACTTCTCATTTTCCTGGGAGCAAATCCAGTGTGGAGTTTGTGCTTTGTGGTCAGTATTTCTGCAGTTGTGCTTGCACAGAATGAGCCACAAGTCAGGAGACACTTCAAGGTTTTAACTGCTTCTTTGAAAAGGCTGCTTTTGAGTTCAAGTCAGCTCATCTCCAACTTATTTGGCCCCCTTTAGTGCTAAGGATTTGCTGAGTGGGAAAAACCAGGATGAACTACAGAGCAGCAGCTCACATTCCCCAGCTCTGCTCTGGGAATGGGCGTGAATGCTCGGCTTCAGGAGAGGATTTGATGAAAGGAAAACAAGCAGTGTTTTTTTAAAAAGGAGAAGAAGCTGGAAAGAAATATAAGCAAGAACTTCAGAGTGTGTGGGTATGCAAAGCTGTGGATTTCCTACTCTTTTTAGGACCAAAAAGAGTTTGTTTTGTTTAAGCAAAACCATGCCAACTTCACATGTCACGTATACATAAGGAAAAAACGTGGGAAAAAGTATAGTAATCGCTTGGTCAAGGTAATTCTGACCTATTTGGGTTCATATTATTTCAGCTATAATAATTCCCAGCTTATCCCTCTCCATTTTATTTAAGCTAATTTTTTTTACACAGAAATAAATATTTTAGGGTTTGTCTTTTTAACTTGATCTTCTTTGGAAATAGCTGTTTAATTTTTCCAAACCGTTTTCTGCCTTGCATATTCTCCCCACTTTTTTAAAGGATCATGCACAATTTCTTATATAAAGAGGTATGGATGTGTATAATGCAAATTCATCTAATTGGGTGTGATAAGTATATTATTTTAGGTTGTGGGCAGTTTTGTCCCTGACGTCTCCTTAATCCCAGATTCGTTTTTAGGATGCATGTTATCCTTCAGATCACTAGATCCCAGCAAGACTATTCTCTTTACTCCCCTCCTATTTTAAGTGCCTCGTGAAAAACTGAAGGGATGCAGCCAAGAGTCTACCTGGCTCAGAGAAACTCTGGGATCACAAATTAGAGAAAATTGTCACTTGGTGAGTTTTCTCAGCAGTTCTGTCTTTAGTAGTGGTTTTAACCTATTTTGCCCCATCCACCTGGGAGCTTCCTTTTATCTTACTCTCCCCTAAACAAAATTGGTGGAAATAATGCTTACAAAATATTTCCTGCTATGGCTTCAGCAGTGTTGTGGTGTTCTTCATCGGGCATCCACTCTCTCCCTGCTCATTCATGTCCCTTACAGATTGATGCTGATCTCTCCAGGCCATAGATGTATCTTCTACACTGCATTCAGGGCTGCACCTAACGCTTTTTCTTTCTTGGTTAGCTTGTAAATGCTGTTGTGATAAACATAATTCCCAAATGTATCAAACATGGGGTAACAAAAATGGAATTAGAAAGCTTAGAGTTAACTGTTGCATCTGTGTAAGGAGAAGTGACTTTCTGTACAGTCTCAGTCCTGCATTTAAAAATTCAGGCAAGCAGCAGTTACAGTAAAATGTTTTCTGTCTTTGGCACTTGTAAGAATTCCTGCTAAGAAATCTGAATGGCCACTGGTGGAAGGGGGTAGTGCAGGGGTAGGTTTGCTTCAGGTATTTGTAGGGAATTGCAGTGCTAAGAGGTTCTCACAAGGGCCAATCACTGCTCATTTTTATGCAGAGGTTTGTGGTTGCAGGTGCTCAAACCATTAACGATTCAGTGCCAATTTAGGTATTTTATGTTTGGCTCTGAATAATGTTGAACTCCAGGGCAGCACAACCATTCTGCCGGTGGCAGGGCTTGGTGGTTCTGGGGTTGGCTGGAGGGAATGGTAAATTACAGCAGTCTTCATTCAGGTGGAGCCATGGACGCTGGTGGTGATGGTGAGGGGTAATAGAAACCTTGACTTGGTGTTGTTCATGTGGGAGTCAGTGAGCTGACACCACTTAGTCTGATAGCCAAGTAGAAGCTTGCCCTGTATTAGCAGGGTATGAACAGTGATGAAGCAAATTGTTTTGTGACTTCCAAATGCATTACTGCTTTTGAGGGCAGAGGAATTTCTGAAATTGATTTTCAAAGTTGTTAACTGTAAATTTAATCTGTGCATCTGGATATAGTGTGTGAAGAACAAGGAGGAGTATTTCTGATTAAAACTGCCCTGACTCAAGTATTCTTCTACAGTCTTGCCTGGTTTTTTCTCTAATTGTCCTATTTCAGAGATCAGCATTGCAACTTCAGCTGTGTTTTGTTCTCAAGGACTTCTGTACATCCCTCTTTGTGTCCTTATGTAAGGTTTTAACTTCCTTTGAGTGGCATATGATTTTATAAATGTATTCCAAGCATTATCATTTAAATGCGAGTAATTTTAATCCACTTAGTTACTGAGGTCCCTGCTGTGCTATATTAATTTTGAAGTAATTATATATTTATCCAGTAGAGAGCACTAATGACACTACTGTGCATTAGTTGACATTCCCATCAAATTATTAGGTGTTGTCTGTAAGTTTTGTGCTATGGGGCACTGGGATGGGCTTAGGAATGTAGAGTTTTTTCCTAAGTTATTGTGTGGCTCAAGCTCTGCTATAAGTAGTTTTGGGGGGAAAGAATGTAAAGCAGGAGCCTGAAGAAAATACTAAACTAACAGTCTGGAGGTACAGCAGGACTGTAGTGTCTCTCTTGCTCCAAAGAGCTAAGAGAAGGCCTTTAATGTAGAAGTTGATCAACGTCCCTCTTGGAGCAGCTGGTGCCAGGACTGTCAGGATAAGTGGCTGAGTGGTGATGCTACAGGTGTCTTAAACATCTCCATGGTATGGTATAACCAAGGTAGTTCCTGCCTTTTTTTATGTGGCTAAAAAAGCATTTTTAATTAATCATCTTTTAGGGTCTGCCTTTGCTTCACAGCCAAGCTGGACATGAGGTAGTTTACTGAAGCTGGAATTTCAGAGTCACTGTGGGTGATAGTGCATTAACAAGGAGCACTTGTCTTTGAGATGTCAAATGGAGTTTGTGACCAGCAGCTTAGCAGTCTCTTTACTCACTTTGTGAAAAAATTAAGTGGAGCCAATAAGAAAACAGAAATAGACTCACTAATAAATTCAAAATAAACAAGAGTATCTCGAATTTGTGTCCTGGACTGCTGGGCAGCATGGTGAGAAACACTTTGCCCAACTCAGTTCATTCCTAATAGCTCACTGAACTGTTAACCTTACATCTGCAGCATGAAGATGCTGCCTATAGGAAAAAAAGGTGTTTCAATTCTCCCTTAGGATAACAGAAGAATTTTAATAACGTGACCAGTGTATATTAATCTTCCTAAATACACAGGCAATCTGAAACAATCATACTGAGAGAAACATGAGTTATAGTAATTCATCTTAGTCTTGGATGAATTTAAAAATAACTGTCTGGAGGCAATGCCTTTATTAAATTATTTGTAAGGAGTTAAGGAAAAAAATATCCAGCAGCACACTATGATGCTGAGCATGAACTTGTAGTATTACCTCTAGGCCTTTTGCATTAGCTGATATTTGGTTTGAATTTAGGAGACCACTGTATTACCTCAAGAACAACTCCCAATTTTTTTCCTTGCTATTTGGACAGAATCTTTTCTATTAGAATTAATAAGGGAAAAAAGGGAAAAGGTCTAAGCCATGAATAAGATCATGTATTTAAATAAACTATGTTAACATTAAAAATAGTATCTTTCTGTGCTTAAAAGTCAAACTGATATGGAAAATCTGCTTGCTTGGGGGAGAATGTTTCTGGATGAGAGGAATTTCACTTCTTCAGAGTGAAAATGGGTACTTTTAAGAGGACAGTCATAGGTGTTGCTGGGAGATAAATGTATTTTGTGTGTTGAGTTTTGGTAATATGAAGGCAGTTAATTCATGTAGCTATTATAACAGTTAATTCTTTTCTACTTTTAATTGCATTTGTCAGTTGGTCTTAAAATCTACCATATGGTAACAATCTGCATTCAAACCCTGGCCTGTCTGAAATTAAGTGGGAGTCTTGCCATGGACTTCAGCAAGTCCAGGATTTCACTCCACTCTTCATCTTGCATGACTATTGCTATTCAGGGTGTGGCAAATACTCTATATTCTGCATCTTGATTTATGTGAGCATTTGCTGAGCAGATGTTAGGGAGCTAAACTTGTTCATTTCAATCCATCTCTTTTGTAGCAAGTGAAAAAGTGAGGCCAGCTTGGTCTCAGGTGTGATTCTGTTCACCTGGGGTGCTTGGAGAGATTACAGTTTCTGACAGGTCAGAAACATCGTGCTGGATTTTTGAAATGCAGCTATGAACTGAATAAGGGGTTGGAGTAGGTGACCTCTGGGGGTCCCTTGGAGCCCTAAATGGTTTGGGATGTTTTACTCCGGCTGTGGTGAGAAAGCTGAGCAGGGCAATGCTGCTGCAGTGCCGGGGCTGGGCAGGGGGTGAGCAGAGGCAAGGCTGAAGGACTGGGGGCAGGTGGATCTGCTGAGCTTCACTTTCAGCTGCTGATGGGATGTCTTCCTTCTTCAGATCATCACCTCTCCTAGGCATGGAGCCACCACCTAAGTATCTGGGATGAGGGAGAGTACCTTTTTATACTTATAAAGCACTTGAGTTCCCGTTTTCCAGGAGAAATATTTGTCTAAAGGTACAAAATAAAATTAGCAATTACTGATTAGCTTTGATTAACAGTAAGGAAAACCTCCCATGCCAATAATTTTGGTTTGCAGCTGCAAAATAACACTGTGTTTCATTAGTTCAATAATGGTGGAAGGGTGTTTGTCAGAACCCCAGTTTACAATGAAGATAAAATAAGAATGCATAACTGGCATATCTTAGCCAGAGCCCACTGTGGGAGTCACTCCCACAATTATGTCTGGTGCTTGCCAACTCCTACTGAGCCTGGTATTTTCCCATTGCATTGTTTTTACTGATAGCTTCCATTCAATAATAACAGGAATGTTTGCAAGAGTGAGAGATTATCACTCTTTATAACTGATTAAAGAAGTATTAAGTGATTTCTCCAGCCACTGAAGAATGTACAGCCTATGTGATAAAGTAATCTAAGGATTTGATCTCCTTTCTTTACCTGAAGCAGTTGATGAACATTTTATCCCATGTTCAGATATAAAATAAGATCTTTCCTGTTATTAATCTCTTTTGGGGAGGAGCTGGAAATGAGGAAGGAAGGGCTGCCAGAGAGAATTATTCAAATACCCAGCTCACATATATATATGCATATATATATATACTGTCACAAGACAAAGCTGCACAGTGTTTTGTGTTGTAAAACATGGAGTACATTTTTATGAGCAGTGATAGTAAGGAAATAGAGCAGTCAGAGGAAGATAATATTCTTTTCTTCTCATACCTGCCCAAGAAAGACAAAAAATGCTTACATAATATTGTTGTTTAACTGGGAACTCCTGATACAATATCAGAGGACAAAAGCTGAGCTCAGTTGCTGGAAAAAAGGAGTGTACTTGAAATAGCTTGCCTGCTCTGTAACATTCCCCCACCACAGAGGGATGCTGTCAGCCTCCAGCATTCAGACCCTTTAGACCCCCTCCACTTTGTGTGTGCAGAAGAACCACAATAATAAATGTTTCCATCTGCTTCTGGTTAGGAGTTTGAGCCTTAACCTATCCTCCACAATGATCTATGCACTTGAGAAAGCCAGGAGTGATTATTTCCATTAGTGAGAACCAAGATCACACCCTGAAAAGCCCCATCTGGTCCAAACCTGCTGCAGATTGCCTGCTGGGCAGTGCAGGTCACTCTGAGATCATCACTCTGCTGTCCTGTGTGCTAGCAGGGTCCTCTGCCCATCTGCTGGCTGTGTGGCTGTTCCAAAACCACTCTGGGATTATTCTGGGATGGTTGTCCTGCTGCATGTGTGGCTGTGTGCAGCACCTTGGCCACACATCTGTGCAGCAAATGCAGGAGATTTGCACGTGGGAGCCAGAGTTTGTGTTTGTGTGAGCTGGGCTTTGGAGCTGTGTGCCAGAAGGATGGCCACAGAATGTTTGTCATGGAGCATTCGGCTCCTCCAGGGAGCTTTCCTTGGTTTCTGTGCTTCTGTTTCACTCCCCTTCAGAGGAAGGAAGGTAGGATTGCAGGAAGGATTCCAGGAAGAATTCCAGGAAGGAAGGAATGATTCTAGGAAGGAAGGATTCCATGAAGGATTGCAGGAAGAAAGGTAGGATTGCAGGAAGGAAGGATTCTAGAAAGGATTGCAGTAACAATTCCAGGAAAGAAGGAAGGATTCTAAGAAGGAAGGTTTGATTCCAGGAAGGATTCCAGAAAGGATTCCAGGAAGAAAGGATTCTATGTAAGATTCCAGGAAGAAAGGAAGGATTCCAGGAAGGATTCCAGGAAGAAAGGAAGGATTCCAGAAAGGATTCCAGGAAGAAAGAAAGGATTCCAGGAAGGATTCCAGGAAGAAAGGAAGGATTCCAGGAAGAAAGGAAGGATTCCAGAAAGGATTCCAGGAAGAAAGGAAGGATTCCAGAAAGGATTCCAGGAAGAAAGGAAGGATTCCAGGAAGGATTCCAGGAAGAAAGGAAGGATTCCAGGAAGGATGGAAGGATTCCAGGAAAGAAAGAAGGAAGGTAAGTTGGTTGAAGTTCTTGCAAGGCGCTCTGAGGCCACAGCAGAAGCTTCTAAGTGAGACCCAAAGCCTTTAAACACCCGCAAATTGTGGTCATGGTCAAGGAACCGTTTGTGTATTCTCAGGGAAGATTAAACACGTGGGAATAAAGCTTTGTACCACATCATCTCATTCCTGAGACTGCTTAATATTTGATTAATGCAGAGATAGGAAGTTGCTGAATGTTTAGTTTAATAAGCACTTAAAATTTTGGTGCTGAAATACGCAGTTTACATAAAGCCATTTGGTTTTGGGCGCGTGCCTTGTGAGCACTTTGTAAACCCTGCAGAGCAAGGGCCACGTGTGTGGCAGTGTCTGACCAATACACCTTTATGTGTAGTTTTTAGCTCTTAGTTTAATGCATCTAAAATTGTGTTATTGGCAAATTTAGTGCATAGCATTATAGAATTTTTGTTGTTGTTGTTGAAGCTGCTGTGGGGTTTTCTTTCCAAACAGAAAAAGGCCCTCAGACTGGCATGCCAGTACTTGTTTTAAGATTTCTGAATTCCAGTGTATCTTTCACTATCTTCTTCAGTCCCCTTCTCTTTGAAATGATCTCTAAAAATCTGTGGAAACTATTTATTCTGTCTTTATCAGTACTCTCTCTCTTTCTCTCTTTCTGTGTCACACATCCTTAAAATTAATCTCTAAGAAGTAGGGTTCTCACACCAACCAGAACCTGCTTGTGTTTCAGAAGGTGTAAGTTCATCAATAAATTATGAAAAAAATGTAATTCTAAAATGTAATTTATATTACAAGTAGAAGTTGACTATTTTTAAGAGGTGTAATAAATCCTAAATGTGATACAATGACCAGCCTTTTGTGCTGTTAAGCAGTGACCAGCACAATGAAGATGTGAAGAATTACTGTTGCTTGTGTGTAGGAACTAATTAGACCAACTCAAATTAAAAATCAGACTAACTGGTAGTTTTAATGATTCTTAAGCCCACTAATGTGTCCTAGAGTCTTAAGACAAAGTTTCATAAGTGGATCAGCCAAATTAGCAACTGGCAGCTATCAGAAGGAAAAGATACTATCCTCTCCCCTCCTCTCACCTTGAGCTGGCTTTGGCATTTGTGACTGCATTTAAATCAATTTAAAGCGCTTAAATTCCTTTTTGTTCTGCTGAATGTTCCCACAGATATTCTGGCTTGCTTTCAAAACAGTGTGGTGTGGGGTGTTGGGTCTTTTTTGTTGTTGTTTTTTGTTGGGGTTTCTTGAGTACTGCTGGGATAGTAAATTGCATCAACTTAACTTTCCACTTGGACAAGTGCTGGTGTCAGCACAAGGGAGGGTGACCTGCACAGCTGGAGAGCAAAGGGAAAGGCTAAGAAGAGGATATTGCAGAAGGGAAGAGGGAAACTTTCCATTTTAGAAGGGCTGTTTGTTCATTTGACTCAGTTTTATCATAGTGCTATATCCTTATCCTTCACATGTTATAGATGTCCCCTTCAGCAAGCTGGAGGAGTGCAAGGAGCAGAGTGGTGGGAGGCAAAACCCTGCTAATTAATTCACTGAGGAGATACATGTATCTTTGTCTCATACTAAGGTGTGAAGAAAATGTCAAAACTTGCATTAGCAGACAGAAGGCACCATAATAACATTAAAAATGGAGCTGACCTGCTCTTGATTTATTAATAGCATTAGTGGAATTTGAACTGATTTATCAAGATGAGACTTAGTGCTTAGTACTCTACACAAATAGCCCATAAATCATTCATCCATGACACCTCATTGAAAGTTATGTTTTGTTGTAATTTTTTCTCAAACACCTGTAGGCACAAAAAATTGTTTTGATCTGTAATAAAGCTCTTTTCCCCTCTTCCTCTTACAGTGTTTTGGGCTTGGGGTATTTTTTTTTTAAAGATGCAGTAATATTAGTTTGGAAGGGCATGGGTTTGTGGTGCTTGTGCAGCATTTAAAGGTCATTTGTAGGAAGTCTGAGGTGCTCTGGGAAAGCCTGGCATCCTGGGTCCCTTGGGTACTATTGTTCAAAATGGTGATGGATTAAGGTGTTTCTGGATGGTTCCAGAGTAAGGGAATTGCTGCAGCTTAAAGGTATCTAAAGTGCCTGTGTTACCTCCCTTTGCATTTGGTGTCCCAGCAGTTACCTTTTTCCCAGGTAGCTGTGAGCTGCACAGTCCTCTTCCCACTCAGCTCCACTGGAGCTGGGGTTATTTTAATTTAGCTACTACCACATTTCTTCCTCCACATACCTGCTCCAGGACACCTGAAGCTGCAGCCTTCATCTTTGATCTGTATTTTCACCCACCCAGCCAGGCCTGATGTTTGATGCATTTCTCAGGGCTTCTTTGCTAACCCATCATCAGGTCTATGCTTTCTTCTCCTCCTTTTCAAAAAGAGCTCTCAGCTTTCCCCATGAGTGAGTGTGCAGTAGCTGCTACAGGCACACCTAGTGCAGGGTTTGCATCCTGGGTAGGAGCACAGGGAGGCACATTCCATGATTCCACACAGGGGGATGGAAAAGGACCTCATGCTCTGGTGGCTTGCAGGATCTAAGGAGAGGAGGACAAACTGTGGCTTTGTCTTGAGTTTTGTTGAGGGTTTTGTGAATAGTAAATATAATTTCTTCTCTGGACTGTGCCTTGTGGAAACAACAAACAAAAGAGGAAGGACCCAGTTAGAAATTACTGACACAGGGAAGGGGAAATATTTTTTGCCAAGCAGATTTTTGGGGGAGAAAATGGAGTAGAAGAAATAGAATAGCCAATTTTGGCTGGGGGTAAGAAGAAAACTGCAGATTTAGAGAAAGCTATAGCCCAGGCATAAGATGTCTAAATGCACTAATTGAAACCAGAACTCTGGGAAGTGACAAAGGCCCTCACAGCAGAATTGGTAAAAGTACAAGCTAACAATGCTAGGAGGAAAAGATTGCCTGGAGGGCTTTCATATCATAACTTTTAATACCTCAAGGCAAGCCAATGAGAAAGTTGTTCACATGAAGGGTGGATTGGCAGTGCTCTTTCCAAAATATTATTTTTGGGCTGCTCATCTCTAGTGCCTGGTGATGTGGCTTCAGGGAAGGAGACTGCACGTTTATACAGCATGTGAGTTCCTGAAACCATACTGAGCTCTGGGGGATTCTTTATATGGTAACCAAAGCCAAGCCAGAGCTGCTAGTAAGGAAGGTGTCCTCCGGGCAGTGCTTGTTATTCAGCAAAAGTACTGGGGCATTTCAGTTTATTTAAGGTGTTTCTTTTCCTTGAACACTTTGTTCTGCCCGTCTGACCACAACCTAGGTAGTGGTTGGACTGAAATTCTGCCCAGGAAAGCTTAACCATTTTGTTTTGGAGCTCAGTCCCTTCCTATGATCTACTGGGAGGACTGGTGTGCCCTTCAGCACAGCAGGCTTTTATTCTGCATGTGTACCCTCATCTCCCATCCAAGCTCCTGTCAGCATTTTTTAGAAACTGTTTGCTGAGCATGGTATCTTTCTGAACTTGTCATTTCCTTTTTTTGGACTTCTGTGAGAAAAGGTGAGAATAAACATTCAGTATAATGCATGAAATTGATATACATACACTGTACACAGAGTCTATATAATCTAAGCAAGGCAGCTGTAACTGTGGAAGGAGTAAACTTGATAGGAATGGAGCCTTATCTTGCAAACTTGGAGTGGGGATGGAGTTAACATGGATTTCCAGGGAAAGGAGAAAGAGGTCTTTTATTTCAGATCAGAGGCAGGAAGGAAGGAATTAGCTGTTGAGAAGGAAAATAGTTAGATACATGGACAAAGCTCCTGGAACAGGATCCCAAATCACCTTGCATAACACTTTGGGAAAGTTGCCCATGATAATTGATACACAAAAAGCTCAGGAAGAATTAAAAGAAAACCAAGAAAACCATAATGTCTTAAGAAAATAAGGTAAATTTATAAAACCTACAAAACATGTTTATTTAAAACACTTCATAAAATAACTTGGGAGAGTGCTTAATGCAGTCTAAAATAACCTTTAGTCAACAGGATGTAATTGGCTCTGTTTTTCTTTATTTTGAGTATTTATACCAACAAGTAAGCTTTGTAAAGGAGTTTTAAATTACAGTAACCATAAAGCAGAAACTGGGAATGTGAGGAGAATCAAAATACTCACTTTGCCTAATTTAGATTACTGACATAGGTCATATTCCCCAGACTTATTCCACAGCTGATGGAGGGAGGGCTGGGCTTTCCACAAAGATCTGAATCTCACAGAAATTTGAACAGCTACCATAAATTTCCAGGCTTGACCTTAAAGAAGAATCTAGGTGAACTATTTTTAGTGCCTGTATCAATGTAATTGTATGTCAGCGAGTAGTGCTGACCTAACAAGGTGATTAGAAAATAAACTCTCTACTTACTTGGTAGTAATTGAGATCAGTTGGTTTTGTGTGATTGGATTATATGTTGCCAGGCAAAAGTATGCTGCCAACATAGTTTGTGAAAACCTGACCACTGATCTTCAAAAGTTTGATCATCTTGTTACCATAATCTGTCTCTTACTGGTTGTAGGTGAGTAAATAACAAATACCTGAAGGCTTCCATCACAGTTTTTTGGATCCTTTTCAGATGAGAAGTTTGACAGAAGAGTCTAGGGGGAGGGAAAAGTGCCAGAAATACCAACCTGTTGTTGTCTTTGAGGAATCTCTTACCTGCCTGGATCAGTCTGATCTGTGGCACTCGCAGAGTTTAGCTTGGCGTGGCTTTGGCGCTTGGTGACAGGCGGGGACAGCACGGCCCCCTCCCTTGGCAGGAGCTCTGGAAAGAGACGTGCTGCTCAGGACAGAGGAAAGGAGACTCCAGCAGAGCACAAATAAAACTCCAAATTGCTGACTTTCATTTTCAAGCACTCAGGCAAACAAACATCCAGGCACTCGGGTCCTACTGGGGAGCCAGCAGTGACCCAGAAGTGCAAGTGGTGCTGCAGAGTTTGTGCCAGTGGTTGTGCACTTTCTGTACAAAACCCCAGCTTTCTGGAAGCACAGCACTGATAAAAACATGGCTAAACTCTCTGTGATCGATCTAAGCAAGAAATAGTTTCTTGGCAGGAGATGCTGAATCAGATCTTAAGGAGAACATGGCAAATATTACAATGGAACAGGAAAGAAGTCCTTACACACACTTCTTATCCCTGGGAAAATGGGATGGAGGGACCTGGCCAAAACTGTGGTGTTGATTAAGCTGGTAGGTGTGCTCTCAATATTATGACAGCTGAAGAATAAAGGAGAAAGTGTAAATTGCTTATTTACCACTTAGCAGGCAATTAATTATTTGGAAAAGAATTGCAATAAAAAAAGACCCTGCTGTGGGTGTAAAGGCAGGAGCTTTGAAGTCTGGCTGTGATTTTAAGTTATGCATACTTGTGGTTAGGGGAATCTTTCTATCTATCGTGTTTCCAAAGTTCAATTTTTTACAAGACAGCTATATTTAATTTTAAAAGGAAGCTGTTCTGAATGCCTAAGCACATATGTCACTCTCTTCATTCAAAACTGGATATTAAAAAAGATGTATTAATATAGGAGAGTCAACTTGGACTGCTAGGCTTTTGGATCCTGCCTTTGTTAATTTAAAACAAGGGACCAAATGGGAAAGCAAGCTAGGAATGTGGGATTTTAGCTGAGTTTCTGAGTGAGCCAGCTCCCTCTTCTCTTCAGCTAGGAGAAAGGATTTGTATTTGTTCCTGTATGAAATTTGAGTGCAGACAGATATACAGGCAGAACTTCACATTTAACCAAGTAGATGAATATACACAAATTGATATTACTGTTGTTTTTTTTTTTTTTAATTTACCCTGAAAGTGCTGTAGCAAAATTTTCCCAATGAAAGTCACAAATGTCTTCCATCCTGCTAGGAGATGCTCTGGGGAATGAATTTCTGTTAAAGGCTTGGAATTTTTTGCACACACCATTGCACACAGGAAAGAGGAACTTTTCACTGGGACTCACCATTTGGGGTGTTCATAGCTTTATTCTACTTGGTATGTAGTGCATAACTCAGGCTGTACCTCCTTCTCACCAGCTATAAAATAGCAAAGATATTTCATGTTACCAGATATTTCATCTTAGGGAGTTATGTAAATGTCCAAATGACTGAAGTTTTATTGGGATTCAGAGATATCAAGGTGAAAAGCAAGGAGATGCATTATCATAAATCAATGTTTCTTGTATGTACTATGTGCACAGAAATTTATTTGGCTAAAATTGATTGTTCTGTTGATCTGAAACTATGAAACCAACATCTTCTCATTCTTAAACTATAGTTCACTAGTTTACAACAGGATTTACGTGTCTTTGGAGAAGAGGTCAAATATTTTGCAAAGGCGTGTTACCTTGGCTTGTGTGCTCTGTACTGCAGAGCCTGATGGACAAGGAAGATCCCTTAAGGTTAAAATAAGGTGATCCTAAAAACATATGCAACCTTTAGGTGCACTTCAAAATGTGTTTCTCCTATTTATGCCTCCATAAATAGAATGGAAATCCAAGAAATGTGCATTTCTTACCAACAGCATCTAAAGACAGCGTGTTCTCTTAAGTAAGCAACGTGTTTTCAATAAATTGTTTCAAGCTGTACAAATGTGTTCTCCAATCCTCAAAGCAATCATTTGCAGCCAGTTTTTTGGATGATCATAAGATTAATGATAAAATAACACTGAAAACAATTTTTAAATAACCTTAGGGATTTAATATAAATCCGTAAATACAAGGAAATTCTGAGTTAAGAGTCAGAGTGTATTTAACTTAGTCTTGTTTTGCTCCCAACTACTACACATAGAATTACTCATTAGGAGAAAAAGGTCTAAGCACACTTGATAAAAGAACAAACCATATGTGCTATTTGCAAGAGCTGTAAGCACAGCAGCACTCAGAGGATGTTGTGTTTATCTTAATTACAAGTGGTTCTGTGTGTTTGTCATAATGTCTCAACAGTTTTAAAGAAAATATTGTGTTTTATTTCCTCTGCTTGTTTTCTTCATACCATGTGATTAACACTACATGCAGTTGTCATCAACTTTTTCCAGTGCCCAAGTTCCCAGTGTTACAGTGATCTCTGTAGCTAGACTTCCAAAATAAAAGGTATTAATTATTCTATAATAGATCACAAGGAAAGGTTTGATCTAATGGAATCATTATTATCTTTGTATCTATAAGACATCTTTGCTATACAAATAACTGCCCTAATTAGTGTGCAGTGGTTATACTTTTTTCAAGATAAGATACATTAATAATTTTATAGTATTTTTGTTCATATGAGCAAACATGAGAAAAATCTCAGAAAGACCAAGCTGGTATTGAAATAGGTCTGACCAAAGACGTTTTGGGAAAGGAGTACACCTCTTTTCATCATTTAATCTTTGTGGGTAACTTAATAGAAATACTGTGATAAAAGGATGGAACTGTCAGTCCTTGGTCTGGAAGTCCCTTCCCTATCCTAGCTGCAGTCCTCCATGTAATGCAAAGTCAGATGAGGGCTGTGGATGGTCACTTTTTTCCCCCATGGTTTCACAGGTAGTCTTTATCTTGTGCATTCCCTATGCTTTGAATGCCTTATTCTGAGACCTGAAGCAGGTTTGCAGGGGTCAGAGAACACACAACTACAGCTGTGTTAAACCATGTGCTCAGAAAAACTAAAAAATAAAGTGAAAAATTATATTTTACTTCTTGGCTGGATACCCAAAAACCAGTGGGTTCATTTGGCTTTAAACTTCACATATCTCAGATGCAAATCTATATAATGGGATAATAATACTCACTTTGCATAGGTTTTATACTGGTTTATTTAAACAGTGAGATTTTTATAAAGGAGTGTTATTATGCCAAATTTCTTAAGCTTTAGTGCAAACAAGTAAAATTCAAGTGTGTAATTGTACCAACAGCTACAGGATTTATCAGCAGGCTCGAGACTTTAAATCTGCTGCATGCACATATAACTCAATCTGCAGGAACAATTATTTGTGGTTTTGGGTTGGAAACCTTCCTGCCACAGAAAAACTTGTGAAGTCAAGAGTGCTCATTGCAGGCAGCATCTCTGAAGAGTGAAGTTACAAAGTTCTGGACAGTCTCTACTGAACATGTGCAAACTACTGTTTTTCCGGACTTTTTTGCATCACTTTTTTGCTTTTGATTTTCAAACAGCAATCCCTTAATTCCCCCTGCACCCCAAATTGCTACTCCCTACTCAGAGCTATGTGTGGGCCAGTGTTTTCCTATGGAAGATTTATTGTCAGGAAAAGAACATCTCTCTTTTCAGCTGTATTCTTGGAAATTAGCATGAGTTTTGGCAGAAAATTTTATTTAAGAAAGAAAAAAAAAGACTGAAGAAGCCTCATGGGATGAAAGAAATCTGGTCACTGAGTTAAAACTGCCAAATTGCAGACAATACAAAAAGGGGTTTTATAATGAGAAGGCTTGGGCAGCTAACATAATAATGATCCTACTGTATTAGTCTGTAATTAGATCATTTCCTTCTGAGGTGGCCAAGGAATAAATCCTTATAAATATGAGCTTTTGTGACACCAGTGATGAGATAATATGTCTTGCACAAGTCATTGCCTGAAATGCAAAAACATATAGAAATACAAACTGCATTGTGCAAGCAGGAAGATGGAGGAGAAGGGATGGGGATGGAAGAGAGAGCAAATTCTCCTTTTCAGTGGCGGTGAATTTTTGGTTCAGCTTAGGTCTTTTGGGAAGCTGTGCTCCCAAACCTAAGGAACAGCATTTAGTCAGCTCAGACCTATGTGAACACACATTTCAAGGGGTGTGGGTAGAGAGATTGGGGCTGATGATGCTTGGCAATTTCTTCTACTTCATCACCTTGACACAGGATATATGTGGAAAGGATAACCTCCATCATAAATCTTCTGTTATTAATGTACTTGTTCAATTCTTTGTGAGCAGTGCATATCAGAATTCAGCCCTGTTCTTGATGCTGACTTGTGACTGGGTCTTCAGACCACAAAAACCCCAGGAATTAACATCCAGAAACTAAATTATTAGATAAAATATATTTAGGAAGTGCTGAAATGCTCAAAACCTCTTGAGGTTGTTGTGAACATCCCTAATTTAGTTCTCTTGTGTTATGGTACCTTCTTCAGGGGCATGATCATTATCCTACCGCCAGCTTCCCTTCATGTGCAGGAATCAGAGGCTCTGTGTAGGCTTCAGGTGGTGGGGTAATAAGTAAGTCACTGCAAAATTGGGAAGATTAAATATCTTACAGCTATTGAGCTCCCTGAACAGGCAATTTTGGACTAAGTGGCAGACTCCACTGTAGAAGAATAATTTATATCCATAAAACTAATGAACTTACCCCAAAGCCTGCATGGAAGGGGGCTGAACAGCAGTTGTATGGGCAATCTAAGTTTTGGCTATACCTGGGTTTGAGAGAGTTTGATATTTGCTGTCTTCATTGTGTGGGTGGGCCCTGCACAATTGCTTGTGTGTCATTAACATTGCAGAAATGAATAACCATTCAAAAAGCCTTTCCTATGCATGTTGTGTTCTTTAGTCCTTGAGGATTAACTCCTTTCTAGGCACAGCTTCAAAAGGGAAAATTATGTACTATTAAAATAACTCATTTTAGAGCTTCATATTTTCACTTAGATCTTAATCAAGCTATTATTGTTATTAAAATATTCTGAAATGAATTCAGATTTCATAAATATGGAATTTTTTTTCTTTGAGCTCCTTTTGCATGCAGAGCAAGTTAGAAATGTGCACACAGCCTCTAATGGGACTTAGTGGCTCCCATAGTGTTTGCTCACAGTTTTTTCAGTGTCTCAGCAGGAGACCCCAGTGATCTCTGAAGTCTTCGCCCCATTTATTTCTCTGACATCTCATAAAGTCCCAATTGCAAAAAGTCTCTTGCTAACTATTCTGCATACAATCTTCTCAAGATTGTCAGAAAAGTACATTAAAAATCTGAATCAAATTGACAACACAAAATGAAATAACTTGGGATAAAGTTCCCTCTTTCTGCAGCTAAGTATTACAACATTCTCTCAAGAGGGATGAATTGCACCTCTTGGCATCTTTTTTTCTTTTGTTTTGATGTGTTAGTTTAAAACCACCTTTTGGTGTTTACCTAGCATATCTAGAATTTTTTTCATGGAGCTTTATAATAACCCCATGCTCATAAACCCAGAAATCCTGTACTGTGCAAAGCTGTGCATACAGAGATGTAGCAACCTTTTAACCTAAGCTGAAGTAGCAATAACCATCTCCCCCCTTCCACACACTCTTAAGCCATCCCTTCTCTTCAGCATTCATTTTGCCCTTGACCCTTGGTTCCATTAAAGCACATTTGTGATGAATGAGCCTGTAATATCTAATGTATTCAGGACATTCTATATCAGGCAATAAACCACAGGAGGAAGCTGTAATCACTGGGGTTTTCTCTTTGGGGTGTTCCAGTTGCCTTCAACCCTCCAACAGCCTTCCACTGCTACAAACCATAGTTAAATATTCTCTCATGTTAATATTTGGTTTTCCCTTGTCAGTCCCAATTATTTTTTCTCTGTTTTTCCATAAGTGCTTTCTCCTTTTCTTTTCTTTTCTTTTCTTTTCTTTTCTTTTCTTTTCTTTTCTTTTCTTTTCTTTTCTTTTCTTTTCTTTTCTTTAAAGCAATACTACTTTTAGTTAGCATAACAAGTAACAGAATCACAGGATGGGTCAGATTGGAAGGAACCACCCTAAACCCTGTTTCAATTCCCACTTACACTTTTTTAATCTGAGATAACTGACTCCTGGTTTATAGGGATGCAATGGAGAATGGAAATGAGACAGTAGTTGAGAGCTCCTCTTACTGGAGCTGTGATGGGGTTTCTTTTGGCAGAGACTTTTACAACTGCAGAGTTGCTGGATATATCCAATTCACTGAAAGAAATCACTAAAATAAAAAATTACACAACTAGCTCATTGGAATTGCTGTTTATTCAAAATAGAAATGCTGGAGTAACTATAAAATCCTGGTTTTGCTGACTGAATGCAAAATGACATTAGGAGCTAGTTGAGGAAGATAAGCACTGTGGTCATAAAAAGAACCAATATACTGGATTGGCTGGGATGGAGTTATTCTTCTTTGTGGTAGCTTGCATGGTGCTCTCCTCTGGATTTGTGACCTAACCAGTGTTGATGACACCCCCTGTTTCAGCTATCACTGAGCAGAGCTTGCACAGCCCTGAGGGTTTTTGTTTCTTAGGCTGCCCCACCAGTGTCTGTGGGGCACTGGGAGCTGGGAGGGGACACAGCTGGGACACAAGATGTGCCCAAAAATAAAACCTAGGAGAAAGGAGGAGCTAGGCAGAATTTTGTGGATAAGGTGTTTGCCTTCCCAAGTAACAATTACATGTGATGGAGCCCTGCTTTCCCAGCAGTGGCTGCACACCTGCCTGCCCATGGGAAGTGGTAAAGGAACTCCTTATCTTTACTCTACTTAACACACGCAGCTTTTGTCTCACCTGTTAATTTGTCTTTATCACAAAACACAGGTTTCTCCACTTTTGCCCTTCCCATTCCACCCTGTCCCACCTGGGGAATGGTTAGCAGGGGGCTGTGTGGAGCTGGTATCTTCTAGGATGGAGACTCCACCTCTCCCTGGTCCATCATAATTTTGTTTGGAAATAGTTCATTAAAAAAATGAAGAACACTAGATATAGCATACTTGAACATACTTTTCCCCCAAAAATTTAGGTAGCGTTGCTTTCTATTTCTCTAAACAAAATTCCAACCTTAAACTAGCTTTCAGTAGGTTAAAGCTTTTAGACTAATTGTAGCTGATTTTGAAAGCATATATTACATGTAAAATGTTGGTTTCTTATTCACTCGCTTTAATCAAGCTGCTCTAGAATATTTTTTCTTCATTTTCTCTATTTGCTGTCTTTAGTGACCTTGAAAGTATAATGGCCCAAACTCTGTTCTGTCATACCTGGGATTGATGCCACTAAAAATAGGTCTTTTTTCAGTGATCTTCACAGGGGCTTTGGTCTGCTTTCCCAGCAGTGCTGCAGAACTCATGCACCTGCTCCCATCTCTGGTGCGTCACAAACTCAGGTATAAATGTTCAGTGGACAGCAAAAGTACAACTATTATTACCTTTTAAATTAAAGCAAAATAAAAGAGCACTTCTTCTCTTTGACAGAAAAGTGCCTTCCAGATCAAAATGTGGTTGAAAAAACTTTGCTTATAAAACCAGTAATATGATTATGGAATATTTTGCCTATGAGTAATGGATTGGAGCACATACTTATTAGCCAGAAAGTTGATTTTGCTAAATTACATCACTGCAGCACTCCCAGCACGTCTTTTATGGTGGGGGTCCTGTTTTGCCATCACCAGAGGAAGATGCCTGCCCTACCTCTCCTAAATAATCCCTTGTGCTCTATAAATGAAACAAGCACAGGAAGGCCCTGGGGATGGAAAATAAAGATTTGAAACAAGAACTATGGCTTGCCATGGCCCAATAGATTTGGATCCAGATTTTCCAAAATTCAGAATCATTTCAGAGCTGAGTGCTTACCCCACAGCTACTTCTAATTGGGAAATTATTCCCCTCTGTGTTTTTTTTTCTCTCCTCTGTGTATTAAATATTTTTAGTAATTTTAAACTATGCATTGCCAGCTCTACCAGCAACTTTCCCTTTGCACATATTCCATTAATAACTTCTACTTATAGGAATAAAATAAAAAAGCAATAAATTCCACCTTGCTTTCTCCCACTGTGCAGTCCACTCCCTTGCACAGAGTTCAGCTCTCAGTCCAGACCACCCACATCATGAATGAATGTTCTGATCTTGCCCTCCAACCACCTGGAACTGGATAACTGCCTTTTAAAATAGACTACACCCTCTTTTACTTCCTAATGTCTCAGGTATATTTTTCAGTCCTTGAAGCCTTTGCAGACAAGACTAATATCCGCTCTGCTGCTATAATTATTACTGCAATGTTTACCACTGGGGGAAAAGGAAAAATACAGGATAAAAGCTATCAGCGCACAAAATTTTCGCTGAACTCAAATTACACCTCACCATACATTTCTACACAACAAGAAAGTTAAACTTTTGATAGGGAAAATGAGGAATTAGGCTTGCACACCTCTAATTCATGCTGCTTTGGAGCCTGTAGAAATTTGGGGGTACATAACCTCTTGGCTCAGAATACTTAGTGTTACTGGTTGGTGCTTGAGAAGAAACTGGTTCCTTCAAACTGCAAAAACATCTTGATTTTTGGTGATTTAAGCCTCAAAAATCTGTTCTGGAGAACTGGCATCTCTCAGGGGCTGTTGTCACTCTCACCTTCTCTTAGATGCTGGACAAGAACCAGCCTTGTCATTCTTAGGGTTTCTGCTCTGAGAGAGGTAATGCTGAAGGGAATATCCAAGCTTGACAAGGTTGGGATGAAAGATCTAAGGAGCAGTGCCATGAACGGGAGGTTCAGTGAAATTGTCTCTCTATCTCACAGGTTTGTAGTCTGTCTAAATTCCCCACTCCTTGGCATACCCACTGGAGAGCAAGAAGCATGCTAGAATGATACATTTGTAATATAATTATCAAAACATACCTAAAAGGTCCATTCCCATCTGCCTAACATCTTCAGAGATGAGCGCTAGGAAGAAAATTACCATCTGTGCTCTGGGAAACAAAGAACTTTAATCTGCTGGGAGTGAGCCTGGATGCAGACAACCAGAAGGCTCATAGAACCACAAACTCATGAAAAATGGCAATGATCCATGGAAATACCATTACAAATTTCTACCTAAGAGCCTCAATTCCTAGGCACTGTCCCAGCATCAGTGACCAGGATCATCCACCATGTCCCTGCTTTCAACCTGTGTGACGCTCAGAGAAAACAGCGGATTTTTTTAGAAAGCAGTTTCTTCTGGTGCAGTGCAGAAGGGAGAGGATGGAGGAAAATAAGAAACACCTCACTACATAAATAAAAGATCATTTGCTGTAAATGATGGACTTTGATCTTGGAGTCACAATTCAGCCGCGGTATAACCTCAATCACTGACTCAAGGGATTTGTTTGGCTTTTGTTTTTTAAATGTTCTCATCTCGTTTCTGGAAAAAGGATGTGATAACAGATTTGCAATTCGCCTGACCTACATTCTTCAAGTTTATAATGGCCCAGCCTAGTTCACATTCACATTCCAGTGTCTCCTCCTGGATGAACCGAGGCACCTTCCAGATGTGTTTGATGTACTGATTATACTTCTGCACTGCAAATGCTATGGTTCCTTAATCACAAGCATGAGTTTTCATTTAATTTGGGATTTTGCCTCCCAGTAAACTCATCTTTCAACAGTGACAAAGCCAGTTCTACGAGGTGCAAACTGGAAGAAACCCTTTGATTTGAGGCTGATTCCCTGCCAGGACAGGAGGAGTCAGTCCCTGCTGCATTTGCATCGGCAGGAGATATGGGCTCAGAGAATTGCAGACCACCATCAGCCAAAGGAAGGGAGGAGGGAGAAACACAAATAAACCTGGAATTTTCCAAATTATTCCTTCACTGTACCCTGGCTTATCTGTTTTGTCTTTCAGAATAAAAACTCCATGTTTTTATAACATGTATTAATGAGTTTTAAAGAAAAGTTCAGCTCCCCTTACAATCAAGGATTTAGAAAATATGATAGCTATTCATAAGACTAATATTTTTATTTTTTTTCCTGTAATTATTCATGCAGGAGGCTAAACAGTATTTAAAAATGGGTTAATTAAAGCCGTTTTTACCAATAAGTGTAAAAACATAACCTGTTTACCCAGACTGGATAGATGCTTATTGCAACATTGCATTTTAAGCTGCATTCCACTGCTTGCAAGAGATGGACTTAGTCCTTTGGAAAAGATCTCTTAAAAAGTGAGAAACTAAAAAATGCTGGCCTCATCAATGTTTACAGACAGAACACTTCCCTTTGCTTAATGATTGCCAAGAGCTTTTATCCACTGAGAATATAGACACTCACATAGGCTCAGTTTGCTTACAGAGATCTGAACATCTCGAGATTCCCCACAGTTACCTGACTACTGAATGACTCTCCTACAAGACCATCCATGTAAATGGGAGCTAACATATTGCCAGGCAAACTTTATTTGATTAAGTGGCTAATAAAGGAGGGGGTGGGACTAAAACACATTTCTAAAATCATAAAAATTAATTTAGGCTACTGGATGCAAATTTGACAGCACTTACTCCCTTGCTTCTCTTTATGGTGTGACCCTTGCTTAGATGTCAACCTGAGAGTTTGGAGATAAAAAATTGTGATGGCATAGTACCTTCCTTTCTTATAACTAGTAACTCTAAATTCTCTACATTTACATTCAGATATATTTTTCCATGTATATGTTGGGATATTTTTCCTTTCATAGCCCTCAGACTTCCCTTATGCCCTTCTGTAGTACTCTGCTATGTCAACTGCACAAAGATTTCTGATTATAAGCATTATCAAACAAACTGCTTTCACTTCTCCTCTGGTTGTCCCCTCCCACATTGCTATGACAAATTTTTTTATAGTTATTTCCATTGCCATATCTAAAACAACCAAAGTGTACATCTATGGCTGCTCAGATCTGGAAATGCTATACTTTTTTCTAGCACTGTTGCTAACATTAGTGTTCTTTATTTTACTAACCAGAAGGCACACAAGGATATTTGCCAGCACCACATTTTACATTACCCAATTTTCTTCCTTTCAACAGCATTAGCTTCTTGTAATTCCCATTCATCAGGTCCTGTAGAAAAAGCAAGGCTTTTGTCAGGGATTTTGAGATGTCATATTTTTAATTTTAACTCTAATTTTTGTAAGGGGAACTAGCTGAACACGTTATTTTTCCCCAGTTTCTTAGGAATGTCATTCTTGGCTAAACATATATGATTCCAAGCCAGCTGAATCTGCTATTGATAGTGACTTTTTTCTTGCCTTCTACTTTTATTTAGAGTAACTCATTTGAATTTTGGTTTTACTGGATGGCTCCTTGTTATCTGATTTTATTGACTCAAGTATTTGTTGTGGTGTGCCAGTGGCTGACAAAAAGAAGAGCATGACGTTTAATTGTCTAACTTGTCCCCTTGTCAGCTGCTGATAGCAGAGAAGGGATGAGCTCAGGGAGACTCCTGGAGATGTGTTTTCTGAGGTCGGTGCTGAACACCCCTTGCTTCACACCCCTCAGTAGTCCTCCCTGCCCTTTGTGGGGACACATTGACTGTTCTGGAGCAGTCATTTGCTTATACTCAGGGGTGGTAGTTTGGGTTCTGTTCTGATCTTATCTTCACCTCACCTCATCCTGGGTGCAGGTCACTCCTCTGAACAGAAATTTGCAGGCAGTATCAAAGAATTCATGCAGTTGTTACAACTCCTCTGCTCATATCTCCTCAGGGAGAGCATCTCCTCTCATCCAGCAGCTTCACCAGTCCCCAGACACCTACACAGCTGCACAAGACTGGGAGAGATCAATTTTTTCTTTGCTGTTTACAGCAAACTTTCTGTTATGTTTTCTCTGCCTGGTGTTTTTCCAGGGTCCCTTCTCAGAAGGGAAGATCCTGTTTGGAGGCTCTTGAGGCTGGGTCCAGAGGTGCTCCTGTTGGAGAGCAGCCACAAGTTGTCACTGGGATCCAGTGTGCAGTTTCCATCAGGAAATGGCAGGCTCAAAGCCCTCACAACTTCCTTCCTCCTTGAAGGAGCAGGTACAGACTTTTTCTTCTGACTTCCTATACTGTGAATGTTTCTGGTGATAGAATACACACTTTTGGTATCCATACATCCTGTACTGCAACCCAAGACAAAGTGACATCTCTGCAGCATCTCCAACTCTCCAACAGGATTTTAACACTAACTGGGTTTTTAGCAGAAATACACTGTGTTTTCCAGTTGGGTGTGACCAAAAAATCTCTCTTCTCTGCTCTGTTATTCTTATGGTGGTCCTCTGTATATCCACTAATTGAGGAGAAGAAACTCCCACTATTCCACACAACTCTTCTGTTCTACATCTGTACATCTATACATAGAACTTCTATAAATATGAGCTTCCCTCACACAGAAACTTCATGTTGAATACTGTGGCATTAATTATGTGCTTGCAGAAGTTCAGATGAGTCCTGTGCAGATGTCCCTGAAATTTCAGCGCAGATGTCCCCAAAATTTCCTTCCCCACGTGTTTGGTTCAGCACAGCCTGCAGCCTGGCTGTGTGCCTTCCCCAGTACAATTTGTCATGCATTTGTCTTGCAGGGGGAAAGTCTCATCACCCAGTGACACACATAGATTATTTTGTTTTTAGGAGTCTGCTTTGGTTTATTTTGTCCCAGTGGGGAAAAAAGGACTTTGTAGATCCCACTGTGTTAAGACCCCTTTGCTTCAGCAGTGTGTACTCCCACAATGGAGAGAAGGGACAATTCCTTTAGTTACTCTTCTGCTGGATGCTACTTGAGGAAGTGTCATCCCCTCAGCATGATATCCACTTGATTTGACCACTTGGGGAACTTTAACAGTACCAACCCACATTTTCCTGTTCATTTTTTCTCTGGAAAACTGCCTTAAAAATAAGTGTGCAGCCACACACCCATGCAAAACACAGATGTCAGTTTTTAACAGCTTTTTAAGCATGTGCATTATGCTGAGGTTTGCTATTTAAACACAGACCTTATCTGGAATATTGTATCCTTTGAATCATACACGTTTGAAATGCTGACTATTACTCAGACACATCAGAAATCTTCCTCTGGCTATTTTCATGAATTTTAACCCAAGGGGTTTTTCCATAGGTTTCTAGTAGAAGGTGCTGAGTGACCCCAGCTTAAGGCATGCCAAGAAATATTCCCGTGTCTCTGTGGGCCCTGTGTGGTTCTGCTTTCTCCAGTGCAGAAACAGAGATGTGAACCTCCCTTGCCATTCCCTCGGGGCTCAGTCTGGAGGTGTTTGCTCTGATGAGCATCTCTATCCCTTGTAGCAAGGGGTTGAGCCTCTCCCTCCGTCCCCCAAACCAGCACAGCCAAAAAATGCTGATGCTCTGTGAGGAACAGACAGTGCAGGAGATGGTACAGGAGTGAGAAGAGGGTTCACTGGGGTTTCCAACCAGATTTGGTATGTTAGTTGTGCTTTCTGGGGGTCAAAAACACAGCAAAAATAACTTTCTTGGGAATACATCATGCTTTCAGATGGCAAACCCTTTAAAAAATAGGGTATTATGTTTTTCATGTATGAAAAAAATCAAAATACTTCCCACCTCTTTGAGTAAGCCTGGAAGTAAAGATTTAATTGTCACCTGCCAGTCAACAAGAGGAAAAAAATCACATCTAAATCTGATTAGACCATAACTGTGCATTTATTAACACAGTTCTTCTGGGCAGAGCTACTAAGTGAGGGGTTAATAAGCAGATAGGCAAACAAAATTGGGGACAGAAAAGAGGAAGCCAAAGGGAAGGGTTAAAAAAAAAAAGATTGAACCAGAAGAAAATTTACTGTACAGGGAGTAAAAAGTGAAAGTTGGACTGTGGGACTTCCTCTCACAATCCTAGGAAAATGAGGAGAGGCAACATGAACATAGGAGCAGTGAACTGAAAACTAAACAAGGGAAGATAATGGTAGTCCTGCAGATATTTTAGGGAATCTTCTGAAGTCTTTGAATGCTGACAAGGACCAAAGATACATTAAGTGACAGGTACTCTGCACACACACAGTCAGAAGCCTTTCTTTTAGATAACCATCCTGCTCATCCCTGAAAAATCCCAGAAAGTAGGAAGGTTTTCTAGGCAGTTCTTATATCTCATAGATAGGTATTAATCTAAGTGAAAATTTAATATCTTGTAAGAAAAGATCAGGCTTTACTTTTGGAGGATCAGCTGAAGAGGCTGGGGGAACCAGAGTTCAACCTGAGTACCATACACTTACTATCCAACCCCAAAGAGAGGAAAAATACGGGGTTTTGCTTTTTTTTGTTGTTTGCCTTGCCTCTAAGAGGTTCAGGGAACATTCTACAGCATCCCTTGGTGAAATGTCTCTGCCATTTCACTAAGGGACAAGAATACACAGCTGATCTTTCTTCACTAGGGAAGGAGATAATTTTGAGGTTAAGGGAGATAGCTACTGGAAAAGAATCCTGTTTAACAAAGGAACAAGCAATTCATTTGGCAGAGCAGACAAGAAAGGCCTGACAAAGCAACAATAATAGCGTTAACCTCAGGCTGTGTGTGGTCCTCAGCTGAAGTGTTTTGAAAGCCACGGTTTGTCTGTCCTCACTGAGCAGGGAGAGAGAGAAAAACAACAAACTTTGTGCCATTGCTGCCTGTGAATTTTTCGCCTTGTTACAGGAAAGGCAAAGGAAACTGTGAGGCCAACTTATTCTCTGCTTGAGATTGAACATCCTATTGTTGTGGTCATGGCAAAAACTAAGCAGTGGTTTGGGCTCAATAGACCCCACCCTAAGTTCTAGATTTGACCAAGAATACCCTGAGTTTAACGAATAATTCGTTCCTTTAATCATTGTTTTCCAAGGGAAATTTAATTTCAAAGATGTATTTATAACTGAGTGAAATCCTAAGCTATGCAAACAAAACGATTATTGTTTGAAATAATTCCCGTCTTGTTGGGACGAGGTCCAGAAGTCATATTTTGTCAGAGCCAAACTGCAACAGTGACTGGAATTCTCTTCCAAACCTAGTAATCCACAGCTTCAAGGGCCAAATCCTGCCTTCAGCTCCACCACTGTATGTTCAAAGCTACTCCACTGACTTCACATTTGGCCCTATATGTGGAAAACAAGATTTCACCTCCATGACATGTTTTGCTTAATTTCTTCTTGGATTTCTCTTTGTCCAGTTTGCTCCCAGATTTAAAAACAAGGCTTTAATCCAGACAGTAGATTAACTCAAGCAATAAACAGTCCATATACCATGGCCCAAAAAGCCAGTAGAATTTGGAATTTGCTGGTGCCTGGAACTGAGGTCCAAAGATATAAAGATATAAAGCATCTGGTGGGGAGCTGCCTCCTTTTTTGTGTCTTTTTTTTTTAATCTAGTGCATGCTATTGCACGAACTAAAATATATTTTAATTAATTTCAGGCATTGGTGCCTGTCATATTTAAGAACCTCATTTCATCATGTTTTTCAGTCAATTGTTACCATGATTGATTCTGCTTTAGGTGTGTGTGAAGGCAATGAGGAGGAAGGAGTCTCCATTACCAACCTTTCCACTTGCATGGCTCACACAGAAGTGAAATTAAATTTCACTCTGTGCCTTCCTCCCTTTCCTCCTTCCCACCCTAATTATGAAAGAGGAGGCAAAGAAATGTGTGGGAAAACAACTTTGCTAACTGAAAGTATTTTGAAAGGCTGATTGAATGATAAATTATAGATCTATATGGGGCTTAGGAGTCATCTTTCAAAACTTTTGTCCAAAATCAAGGAATCTCTGACCTTTTAGGAGAAGAGTGGAAATTGGGGCAATAAAATGTCCACATGCTGGCATGCCTCTGGAAGAACACAGAAGTGTGAGATTAAGCAACAAACACTGTTTTTCAGCTCCATACTCATTACTGGAACTGGACAGACTTGCATGTGCAGGGAAAGAAATAGAAAATAATCCTGTCCCAGAAAAGTCATTCCTTTCCTATGCATATGAATTCAGAAAGCTGTGACATGATTTATTGTTTCCTTAACAGAAATTAAAACTCGTACATGTTATTACAAATACTTCTTTCAGGCAGTAATGTTAGAGGTGTGGAAGCAACTGAAGAGAATGATCAGTGATCAGCACTGATCATTCAAGGTGAGTAACTCTTGGGAACTACCTATGCAAAATATGTTTTCTTCTGACACGTTGCCTCAGGGTTCACACCCTAACTCTGGTTTCTATTGAAAGTGCAGATATGTTTGATCAAAAATGTAGCAAGGCTGCCTTTCCATATCAGAAACATATTCCTCTCCATTAACTGCATTCCCATCTGCTTTTTATTCTGGCCTTGTTCTTTTCTGTCCTCTAAAGCTTTGGCTTGCTTTATATAATTTCACAGGGTTGTGTGTGAAGGAGTTTCTATTTATTGTTGGTTTTGTCATTACTATTGTGGTTAGGTACACTTTCACAGGGATTGGGGATGCTGAGCAGAAGGAAGAGGGTGGGAAGCAAATGACAAAGCAGTTGGTTGCTTTGCAACTCTTCCTACAGCAGAATCTGTCCTGCCTCTTCCCACTTCTAGGCAAGAAATAGGAGACCAAAAGTTTATCATGGCCCAAAGAAGATGTCTGCTGAGATGCACTGTTGCACATGACTGTTCTGGGTTTCATCTAACAAGTCACTGTAAGTTACCTTCCTCCCTTGGCTTCTTGTAGCAAAGCATTCATCTATAAACAGCTGATGGGAGAAACAGAAAAAACTTTGGGAGGAGAAAACTGCAATGGACAGTTTTGTGGTCACTCTGCAGAATCTCAGGTTGCTTGACTGTAGAAACCCATTATTATTTTTATGATTACAGTATTTTCTGCTGAGATTTTCTTTGCAACAACATTGCTTCATTGCTTGTCACTGCCATCACTTGCTCCTGTGCACAGAAGATTTAAGGGCCCATTTCTCTGTGCTCTCCTACAGCCTTGTTTCTTCCTGGGGACATTCAGGAGCACAGGAATGCCCAGGCAGGCCCAAGGCTGCTCAACATAAATGCAGCCAGATTTCAAGTTCACTTGGATGGGGGTGATAGATTGATCTGCTCCTGGGAACATGATTCATTGTGTTTCACTGAATTTACATGGAGAGAATTTACCTAAAAAGCTCATACAAGTCTTGTGCATATTACGAAGCACAATTTTTAAAGTGAGAAGAGAGTGTTACTAGCAGAGAAATGTCAGGTAGGGCTTTAAAAGGTATTGCTGCTTTTTCAGTTGTGTTTTAAATACACATAATTAATGAGATTCCTAAATGTATTTCTGCTAATGAGGTCTCTAGTACAGATGGTGTGAGATAGTCTCAAATGATCTCCCACCAGGAATACTTGCTGATTACTTTGCATGGTTATACCAAGCAGATATTTCTGTGTTAAAAGACCCTGAAAATTACTCTTCACCTCACAGGAAATAAACTCTTCCAAAGTTTTCTCCAGGAGGTAATAGGAGAAGAAAAGCACTGGGAAGCCCTGAGATCCTGGCTAGTACATTACAGGAAGAAACAAGACTGCATTATTATTTCAATACCAATAGTAGTCTCAAATAAAAATTCAGGATAGAAAATTATTCTTCAAACATTCCATGATATTCCAGCTAGGTTTTCACTTGGTTCAAGGACCATGCCAGAAATTGCTATAGTACTTGTCAAAAGAAACAGTCATGAACATTTAGGCAAAATAATTGCCCTTGACATTTCCTTTCCCAGTGAACAGTCTTCCTTCTGAAGAAAGCAAACTTCCTAACGGTGGCAGTTCTCCAAAATGGTATAGAAGTGCTTATTCATTAATGATGTGATTATCATTGGAAAATCCATATTATGTTGGATTTCTGCTATTAGGAGTCAATTCCAAAAACCCTGTGCTGATTTCTTTCACCTAAAAAAACAGATGACTTGAATGAGGGAAAAAAAAAAGTGAAAATCCATCATAGCAGGGAGCAATGCATCCATTTTGTGGATACAGCATTTGGTGCTTTATCCCTGTTCAGGTCAGGTGCAATCTTGGCCCCTAGATATTCACATGTTTCTGGTATGTTTTACCCACTTCAAACCTCAGAGGAGAGATTTGCTGCTTCCTGGAACTGTCTGCTTCTTCAAAAAGATGTTCCTCCTCTGGCATTTTCCCCAGATTTGAGCCTTCACTTGTGAAACCCTCCACCACCAGGTGTTTGCAGTGTGTGTGAATGCACTGCCAGTCCATGTGCACTCCAAAGCCTGTACAAATGGTGCTAAGAAGGATATTCATTTTTAGGCCTTCTGTGGGTGAAACTGTGTTTGATACAGTGGTAATTCTTGTGTGGAGAGAATCATAAAATCACAGAATGGTTTGAATGGGGAGAGGATTTTCAAGGTGATCTGTTTCTAATCCCCCCACCACACTTTCCACTTAACCAGGCTGCTCAGAGCCCCATTCAACAAGCCTTGAATACTTCCAGAGATGGGGCACCCACAGCTTTCCTTGGGGAACCTGTGCCAGTGTCTGAGCTGATACTAGATCAAAAGCTCTTATGGCATTGCTGGTACCACTGTGACATGGCCCCACTGAGATTCAAAGGTCCTATGATGGACTGTTTGCCTTTTCTTCCTGTTCTCTTTGGGTTTGGTCAGTTTGGTCTGGGACAGACATTTCACCTTCTAGTGAAAGCTGTGGCACAAAGCTGCCCTGGAGCTCCTCCAGCTCTGCACAACCTCTTCAGAAGTCACCTCTATGTCTTCTTACATCAATTTGCCTCCTAAGCCCTAAGTGCCACAGCAGGGAATTCAGTGGGACAGAAGGAGGAGTCCTGAAAATCTGGATGCAAAGGCAGCACAACCTCTCTTTGCCCTGTATGAGGAAAAAGGCTATGTGGTTACCACTCCACGTGGAAAGATCTATAAATGATAAAAAGCAATGCACAACATCACATAAATCTACTACTGCTAGTACTGATGTGCTGCAATAGCACTGAATTATTTCGGTATCATTTGGCATCATGTACAGTTACAGTTTTGATTATCCCCCAGGATATTCCCTGCCACCAAGGAAATGTGGATTATGGATACATATCTGCCCTCCTACAAGCTGCACTGCTGCATCAGCACTAGCAGGTTTCCATGTCCGGAGCACTATGACCACAAAGGTTTTGCAAACCTTCATTAATTGTTTCAGTGCAGGAAAAAAGCCATAAATAAATAGTATTGACTATTTCAGTCTTCTAAGCTCATTATACCTGCAGATACTGAAAAGGCTTTTAAGTCCAGCAGATTATACTGGGCAAAGTTCCTCCTGTAATGCTCCAGAAGATTACAGGAATGTATTATAGATACACTCACACATGCACCTTAGTGGTGTTCCATCCTTTTGCAATGATTTATAAATCAAAGTGACACTCACTCTAGTGGATCTCCTAGAAAGCTGCTGATGTTCTACACTGTGTTGTTTTTGCCAAAGTTGTGCTGCTGATTCCCATGACATCTGGGCCTTCCTGATGTGGGTCTGCCTTGGTCAATGATGGTTTATGAGTGGTGGTGTAAGGAGTTGCACTGTAATTATGTCACATGCATGCAGAGCCCTGCACTCTGCAGGAAGGCATCCCAAACCACTTGGTGTTTATTGGCTCCCTCTCTGCAGGTAGGCTGGGGGAGCTGCTCTTCTCACCTTACCAAGCCCCCATTTCTGGAGCTGAAGGTCACAAATTCCAAAAAACCTTAATCACAACATGGTGCAAGCCTGTGTTCGTGTCTGCAAATAGACTCAGGTACACCATACAGCAGCTGGGAGCCTAAATGGAAAACTGTGATCTGAGGCATTTCAAACACATTCTGAAATATTTTTAATGTGTGATCCATCTATCCCAAGCAATTTCACTTCCCCATCCCTGGTGCTGTATAGGCACTTCGACCAGGGAACAGCAAACACAGCATCTTTCTTTCTCATTTTCCTGTTTTCCCTCAGAGCAGCTTGGGAAATTGCAATTGTTAGAAGTTGAGTAACAGCTTGTTTAGGCCAAAAGACCAAATTCTGCACCATGATATGGTCTCTTATTTAAATTTACACTTTCTCTTCATGCAGTTTAGAGAAACATGTCACGTGCTTTTCCTCCTTGGTTTAGTACAGTGCAAAATAACTTCAGTTCCCACTTCAACAGCTTGCAGGGCATTTTTCTTTTATGCTGAGATTCTGACAGGGGCTGTTGAATCTGGCAGATTCATAGTTGTGCATAAACCTTTTAGTGGTTAAAGTTTATATTAAGTCCTTGTATTTGGGCTTTTCACTGTGTGTTAAGTAGAATAAATATGTATATTTGCAAGTGTATCTCTTCTGGTTGTACATGCAAATGCAGGGCAGAAAAACATTCCCCACCTCAAAAAATTTATGACCTAAGACAAAAAAATCCCACAGGCAACAGAAGTACTGCTCTCCCCTTCAGCTTACAGCTCTATTTACTTTCTCCCATCCTTACTTTTGATTTTTGCCTTGTCTTTCTCTTTGCTTGGCTAATTACAGCATCCACCTGCCCTAAAAAAAATCACATGTTCCTTACTTGCATGCAATGTGGCTTTGGGAATGCTGCATCTCAGTTGTTGCAAAATAAAGTTAAAACAAAATCACTGCCAACTATTAGTATCAGTAGACTCTTAAATCATTTTCTTTCATGGTTTCATGCTCTGTTTTTATTAGCTATTTAAGGCACTTTGTTCTTATTAAGATTACAGGATGTTGCAACTAATGAAAATAAGCCACTGGAACAACTTTGACATCACTAGTCAGGAACAGTTGACATTATATAAACCTGTTTTATGGGAACCTCTAATTATACATTCACAAGAAAATATGAACTAGATAGAGTTTGCATGATCTTCAAACTTTCAGCCAGAAAATTTCAGTGTGGAAGCTGGATCCTTTTCAAAGAGAAGCTATATTAGACCAGCCAGAAAATTTCAGTGTGGAAGATGGATTCTTTTCAAAGGCAAGCTATATCGGACCAGAGTATGGATGAGTTGAATTGTTTACCCAGAACAGAACATCTCCTTGCAAACAAAACCATTCTTGCACAAAACATGGTGGTGCAAATTTCAGTGTTTTGCAGTAAAGAGCCTGATTCCTCCATGGAGATGGAGATGTATAATCATGGCAGACATAAAAGTAATCAAGGCCATAAGGTGCAGATGAGGTTATAATAATTCGCACCTTATCACGTGAAAGTGATTTCCAGCCACTTTTAACCTTTGCTTACATCGTAAAAATCGCCTTTATCAAGGCTGCACATGCGTGTAACAAATTAGACTTTAGCTTATTATCACCATTTCTCTATCTGCCTTTGCTCAGGTATGTTGGGCACTTCCCAAATGGGATTAAGCCCCTCCTTTTTTACTGCTGTAAATGCACCAAGAGCAGGGCCAGGAATAGAGAAATGGCACCACTGCATGTGGCAAGGCACCTGCATCCCACAGCACACAGGGGGATGCTGCAGGAGCTGGGAAAGGCTCACCAAAGCTGCTCCTTTCCTAGAGCCTAGGTGGAGCAAAAGTTGTGTGCTCATTGCCAAAAATGAAGGAAAGAAAGAAAAAAAAAAAAAAAAGAGAAAATTTTTTATTCTCTTGAAGGCTGTTTCTGTCCCAAGGTTCAAAAGCTGGAGGTTTTTTGTGTTACCTGTCCTCTCTCTCCCCCCAGGCTGTTTCCCTGATCACTGAAATTTCCATTTGAGTCTTCCCCATTCTGGGCATGCAGTCTACTTCTCCTGCTAAACTGGAGGATGCTGCTCCTTAGGATGAACTCTGTCTAAGTCATTCTTGTCCTTATCTGTGGGAAGGCAAAACTTGAGTTAGTCTGCATCACTGAAAAGCCTTGTGCTGCCTCTGTGTAGAAAATTCACACATTAGAAATACTAAGAAAGAAATCAGGAAATTAGAACTATTAAGAAGCAATAAAGTATTAATGAGTTTTCCCATTCTCTGGGGAGCTGAATTGACCACAACTCACCTTCTGTTTGCACCTTTCTCTCTGTTTTGCGTGAGGATTTTGTTTACACCACTGATCTATAAAGGAAACTCTGGCAACACATCCAGCTTCTAGAGGAACAGGAATACCCAGAGGAAACTTTCAAGCAATCTAAAAACACCAGGAAGAAAGAGCATTAAAAATAATTTTGCAATAACATTAATAGAGAATTCTAGCAGGTGCTACCCTTAAAAAAACACTGTTAATCACTACTTAGCAAAATTATTCTTTGAATTGCTTTTTTCACATCCTAACTCTAAATGTTTTATTTTTCCCTCAGGAAAAAAAAAAAAAAAAAGAAAACCAACAAAACCACCAGAGGAACATTTTGTGAAATATTCAGTGAATGTGATGAAAAAACCTCAGTGATACCTGAGGCCTATACCAATGGCCCCAGGATGAACCTCAGAACTGAGTGCCTTTTTCCTACTGTGTAATAGATGCTGGGTGGCAGGAATGCCTGTGCCTGTCTGCCTGCAAAAACTACTGTTCTGGAACTGATTCCAGCTCACAGCAAGTGAAGCAACCGGCTCAAGAAGCAGCTATGCTTTAAAAGTCTGTAAGAATAAATATTTCATCCCTAAAATACCAAATCCTTTGCTCAAGTCTTACATCTCAAAACCCACAAAGAGCTGTCTGTCTGTGAAAGTCCACAGCAAATATGGACAGCTTACAAATAGGTACAACATTTATATTCTAGACAAAATGGTGATGTTAAATCCTTTAAAACATGGTATAATAGTCCTTAGTAGGGGTAGATGAATCAATAAGCAGAAAACATTTATTTGGGGGTCAAATGTAGCTCTTACACTTGATCAGAAGTTTCCTGTGAACAGTTTTACTCATTTTTTTTGCTAATTTTGCTATGAATTGTTCATGTTGACTATTCATCTATCAATGTTGGAGTTGTGTGGCCAATCCAGTAAGCAATATTTTTATTTCTTATCACCCTGGATGACCTTGTGGACAAGGTGATGGCCTGACCAGTGAACTGGGATATTGTTAGTGTTCAGGAAACACTGGCGGATAAAGGGATGGAAATGGGAGATAATTTTTAAGAAACTTAAGGTTTTGCTTTTAAATACAAGTAGAACATTCTATTTATTCACCTGTAATTTAGAAGCATTTCCCCCTATCCTTTTTGTTAAAATTAAAATATTTGTTTGTGACTGGAAAGAAGCAAAGGGAGTCTGTGGCATTTGTGTTTCATGACTGAGGAACTGCAGAAGGGGCAAAGCCTCCTAACAATTCAGCTTCACTCAGAATTGTCAAAGAGGCATCATTTTATGGCAACAAGAAAAAAGAAAGAGTTATTATCATAGTGACTTTTACTGAACTCTTCAGGGTTCATCTGAATTTTGCAGTGCTGGAAAGAATGAGTTCACACCTGTCTTAAATTTTTCTTCCCGTTATTCCTCAGATTCCTCTCATCCTGTGTTACTGACAACTTTGTCATCCAGAATTACTGGAAATAATGCAAGGGAAAATGAACCCCATTCTAAATTTTGAACCTGACCATTGATGTTACTTGTCAAGTTACTTGTGATTGTCCCTTCCTCCCCTTTTTTCTGGGCTTGGCCTGAGACATCCTGAGGAAGCAGCTGTGACTCCACTGTCCTCCTGCCATCCCATTTCCCTTACTTGTGTTTGTGCTGTCCCAGACACCGTGTGACCCCGAGTTTCTTCTTCCCCAAAGATCCAGTCTGATTTTGCCTTTGTGTTTTGAGGAGTACAGAAATGTTTGGAGGATGTAATTGGAACTCAGGCAATACAGAATGTTCCACTCCCGTAGCTGAGACAATCTGCTTTGCTCCACTATGGTGCATTCCTGATGAGACAACAATTCCTGACAGGAAAGCTCAGATTTAGAAGAGAGTTCAGGTCTACAAAAAGGATTTTCTGATGGGAACAGAATCCATTGTGAGAACTCTTAAAATAAAACAAAATCATCAAAATCTTGCAAAGAAAAAGAAAAACCAAACTTTTTCTCCCTGTTTGAAAAGGCAGAAAAGCAGTAAAGAAGTACACCCTTCTGTTCCATACTTAGGGGATTTAAAATGGTGATTTAAGGTATCAGAGATTGATGAAATAATAATAATGGTAGAAACACATTTAAATCTCTCTTCAGGCTCTGGAAATCTCAGGCCAAAGCACTAAAGATTTTATAAATACCTACAGAAAAACTGCATCTCACATCTGTGCTCTGTCCTGTCCTCAGACAAAGTGTTTGGCTCTACCTCTCAGATCTTTTCATCCAATCAGTAAATTTATTACACTTCCCTCCCTGCTATTGAGGAAACTTCTCAAGTACACTGAGACAGATGGATAGATAGATAGATAGATAGATAGATAGATAGATAGATAGATAGATAGATAGATAGATAGACAGATAGATAGATATAAATCTACATTCAGGACTGAGAATATGGTTGCTTTTATCACCTACACACTATGACTTTAATCTTTACATGTCACAAGCATGGCTTCTTTCCTCTGAGCAAGGTGTCTAGATTGCTTTATAGACAAGAGCTTCAAGAAGAGAATTCACCTAATCACTTTGGCCGTCTGCCTTTGGAAGAGATGAGATGTGTCCCAGCTGAACTCACTGTCCCCTGTGTCTCTCCCTGACCACAAAGGAGGTGCAGGTGAGTGGTTCATACACAGATCCCCATGTTGTAGGTGATTCAGGGAGAGGAATCCCAGCCTAGCTGACTAAATTCCAGCCTAGCTCACTGGCACTGCTGGTTGGAATATTGTGACAGGAATCCCTGTGGCTGGGGCTGCAGACAGGTGTCAGCACTACCCCTGAAGGAAGTGTTACTGCCTTGCATTTCTTATTCTTTCAACAAGATAAAAGATAAAAGATGAGGAAATGTGTCTGAAAAGCAGCAGCACAAAATGAGGGCACAACATTCCTGATGGAGGCATCCTCGAGTCTGCAGAGAAGGGAATTTGTAGTGGTGCTAATTTCTCTGTGAAATACCAGATGCCAAAGTGTGACTTTTGGCCCTAATGTGTCCCTCCCTAGCCTGAGAACATGTCAAAGGCACCTCCTTGCCATTGTCTCCATCTTGTGAGGCTACCCTTTTTTTGCAATGTTCAGAGCCATTTGTGTGTTCATTAGGTGGGCCTCCAGCAAAAACACCTTTTTTTTCTTTACTGCCTAACTCCCTTGGTTTTGAATATATGTTCCCACTGGGTATTAAAGTATTCCAAGGCATCCAAATAATTTTTGGCTTAAATTATTTTAATTATTGAAATTTAGGAGCACTGTGCATTGTTCTTGGATTAATCTCTAAGGGGAAGAGAGAAGCTCCAGCTACACACCCCTTAACCCTGCCTGTCAGACTATTTCAGACAAAATAATTCAGACAATTTTCCTTCTTCCTTCAGGTATTTCTAGGTAATCTTTTGGTTTCCCTACTTTACTTTCAAAATACCAGTTGTAATGAACTGTTTAAACAAGGAGATTCAAACAAAGAAAGATAAGAAAAAACATAAAATCTAGTTGACATAACTTATTATTACACTTGCATTGTAGACAGAATTACTGAAATCGTTGTACTGAATAAAAAGGCTCTCTAACCAAAATATTCTCTGACATGAGCCTACTTTTTAAAGCAGTAACAGAAACTACCAGCCTGCAGTGTTACCATATTTGTGTCTTAGACTTGTTCCCCAGGATTCTACATTGCAATAATTTTTTTCTTTTGGGAGGTGTTCAGTACAAATTCCACCTTGTGCTTTTTGAGGACAAGCCACACTCACCCAAAGAGCTTGGCTGATGCTTCCTTTGACTATGCATAGTTTTGGAGTATTGGTCTCTTAAATGACCATACATTACTTTTTTTCCTGGAAACACAATCATCTATACAGTAATTTTTATTTCTGTTACAAGACCAAGCCTAAGGTGGCTGAATGATTAAGTTTCCAGTGTGCTGAATTTGTAAAATGCGTCCCATGATAGGAAAAGTCCACACATTCCGAGTTCATAGGTGCAAAGGTATCGTCCTTATGGAGGGAAAAGCTTCCAATTAATTTTTTAACAGCACAGAGCTGAGGAAGTTTCTGTATGGCTGGCCAACCAGCCTGCTCCTTCTTCCTTGACTAGCCTAGGATAAAAAGGGAAATTCCCTTGCATGAAGAAAGGTAGTCAACTGATTCCCTGGCGAAAAAACCGAGGACAAACATTTACCAGTGAATTTCCACTCCAGAATCGGGAATGAGAGTTTTCCCCAGAATACACAAAGGAAATATCAATGTGCTACACCTATGGAGAACTGAAAACTGGTCCTTTTTTTGTATGAGTTCTGCAGTATACTCTTGCCTTTATTTGCCTACATCAATATTAAAAATAATCACAGAAAGGAGATGAGGTAGCTTAACAATCAGTAAACAAGTCTGAAGTGTGTGGACACAGTCATCTCTTTCAACTATGTCTGTTTTGTATTACTTTCCTCAATCTGTTTGCCAAATAAATCTAAATAACTACAGTCTGAAAGAAACAGTAAATAATGTCATCCACAAACTGACCAAAATTACTATGTAGATTAAATTTACCTGGGAATAATTTTGAAATCAAAATGGAAGTATTTGAGATGAAGAAAAAAAAAATAAATGCAAATTTTTGCAAACTTAAAGTAATCTCTTCTTTTTTCACTGATCCATTGCTATATAAACCCCTAAAGATGTTTTGGGATATGCACTGAAATGCAAATTTTTTTTTGTTGAATTAGTTAATTTTTTAAAATTAGAATGTTTGGTTCTTTTTTTGTCAAAGTACAAATTTTGTGTTCAAATGTAAGCAAGGGGCATAGAGGAGTTTAGGGATCACTGTCAGGAGCTGCAGCTGTCTGTGACTGCAAGGTGAAACCACAGAGCAATGCATAGGTTTTCATACTAGAAGTATAACACAAAGCTGGGAGCTGTAGTGAGCACCATCTTAGTATGCAAGTCCAGAATTCTTAAGCTATTTGCATGAGAAATTAGCATCATTTATGTTTTTGAAAGCAAACCCATGTGTATTCAATCTCCTCTTCTATCAGCTCCTGTTTCCTTCGTCAAGGCGACTTGGCAAGCGAGCCAGAGACAAATGGATTTCCACATGACCTACTTTATCTGGCAAGATACATAAATAGTCTACTCCAAAATTTTGGAGAAGCCATTTAAACACTTTGGAATGCACTTGTGGAAGAACACAAGGTCAGTGGAGGAATCAAGGCGTCTTGCACGTGCTTCCTGAGCTGGGAGGGAGCACCAGCACCGTGACCACGTGTGCGTCGTCACCACATTCCACGCCACCCTGGCATCACCTCGCTGGTGGAAGTGAGCTTTGTCGAGCACTGTGTGTGCTGCAGGTGGGTCACTCACAGCACAGGGACTGTTTTGGATGGCAATGGCTGTGTGGGATCCAGGAATGGCCACATTCCCAACAGTGGTAGCAGGATTTGGCACTGTCGGTAGAGAGGATGGATCCCTTCTGAGCTCCCTTCTTGAGCTGTTCTGCTGGCCACGTCCTCTTCTTCAACCAACAGCTGTCATTGCCTGTTAAAAACAGGCAAAATACCCTTTCCTCCAAGAAAAAAAATCCTCTTTCCTTCCCTCTTCTTCCTCAAAGGCTTTGTAGACAAATATCAAAGACCTCTGCAGTGCAAATAACTGAGCTCAAAACACCTTTACCTTCCAGGCTTCCCAAGGAACAGCACAGAAATAACAAATAACAAAGTGAGGGGAGAGGGTGGTCATGTCCTGACACAGGGTTACAATCCTTCAGGCCCTGAAGGGAGTTTGGTTCTACCAATCCCTACTGCAGCAGAATTTAAAAATGGGGCAAGTTTAATGTTTTTTAAACTTTTGGGACAGAAGTGTAGCTCAAACAGTTATTCTTAACAGAGGTCTTTGTGACTTTTATCCTTAAGTTCAGGAAATTATACCCTCGCCTAAGTTGGCTGTGTGTAAAAGTTTTTCTACACACTGACTAGTGTTATTATTACACTACTCTCTTCATAGACAGTTTTGCAGTTGTAAATATGCAGGTGTTGAGCCAGACCTAAATATTGTGCTCTTTATGCTTTTCATTAGCCTTAATTGCTTCAGTTTACCTTAATACAGGGTATCTGAATTATGAACTGCAGACCATTGTTGGATATGCACAGAAGTCCACAGGATTAATATTCTTGGATTTTCTAGCTGTTCACTAACTTGGAGAGAGAGAGACAGCTCTGTGCAGCCCTCTCCTGAGATGGTAAGGGGAGGCACGAGTGGGACTATGGATGGGTAACTCTAATAGAAAAGGAAATCCACCGCCAAGACCAGGAAAGGAGCAGTCCATGAGATAACATCTAACATTTGGAAATTGTGCTTTGCTGTATTATGCTTCCTTCAATTCCACAGTTCAATAAAAACATTTTATGTCCAGTCTTGGGGCTTGTGACTAGGCTCAACAAGTAAGCATGGTCTAAAAGGCAAACTTTATTGCTTATTATTCATCACTATGACATTAACTCTTTTCCCCTAGAGAATGTTTTATCATTACATGGTGAAACCCCCCCACAAAACTGACAAACAAATACATGAAAACCTATGCTGGAGTCCAGGCTGACACTGGTTTCAGCGTGTTTTAGAACACAAATGTACTGTTTTGAAATTTGACCTCAGGGACAATCTTGTGTCTCTGGACCAGATAAGTTGTTTGGTTGGTGCCTCCATGGAGACTGCTTAAGCCAAACCAGGCTTTCTTTGATTGGCCCTCAAGGCACGGGTTAATTAATGGCACTCAAATGAGCCATTGGATCAGGTCACAATGCCCTGGTGCCAATGGCATTTTTAGCTGGTTCACACTGACTCTACATGTTCTAAATACTAAATCGTCTCCAGGGTTCTAAAGGAAACTCTAAAATGTTGTGGTCTTATCTGGCACTTGGATAATTTCAAATGTTGAGATTCTTAAACAATGGCATTAGTGGTTTAAACAAAAAGAGTTGCACTGAAACCCAGCTTGAAATCTAAGCCTAAGAGTACAATTTAAGTTCATGTTTACCAACCAAATCACTTTTTTACTCTTTCCATCAGCCCCACTGAGGAAGCTGAAATGATGGTGTGCAGAAATTCACGGAAGGTTGATTTGGATGCTTGGATTCGTGTGGTTTGAATATTGCTAAAGGCTGACATTCACCTCTTTTCTTATTTCAAAAGCTTTTGGCAAAATATCTTCTTTGATGATCTTTTAGTGCTTAATAATGCTTCATAATGTCATCATTATCATGGAAAGATTTATGTTGAAATTGATGCACAGATTTTTAACACCTCTGTGCTTTCTCCTTTATTTTTTCCTGTTATTTCTTCGAATGCCCCTGTATGCTACAACCACTGCTTTGTAACTTTTTAATACACTTACACCTCGATGAATGGTAGTATCATCGGGCTCCCTTCAGCCAAGGCACACTAGGGGGACTATTTCTCTGCAGTGGAAGAGCACTGGGGCTAAACAACACGGCAGCGATCCCACTCCAGAACCTGCAGTTTAGTGATCTGGAAAAAAAATTGTTAAAAAAAATTAGTATTATTATTATTATTATTGTTAAAAGTGTGCTATCGTTATTCTTTATTTGATAGTATATAATTTATTTATTATTTATTTGTTAGTATTACTTATTTAACCCTTTTCTGACGGAGTGGAAGAGACAGAGAGTGCCCAGCAGAGATGACTTGGATAATTTTAAAGTTTTTTTAACTTTTTTTTTTCTTTTTCCTTTTTTTGCTAATGCAGTTTCAGACATGCAAAGAGGAGTTTACCTCGCCCGCGCGATTTTTAACGACGTTTAAACAGGGATATTGCGATTTGTTCGTTTGTTTGCTCGCTGGGGGTTTTGTTTGTTTATTTGTTCTCCCCGTAGCGACCGAGCCCGTGCCTGCCCGCGTCCCCTCCGCCGCCGCCGCGCCGCCGCAGTCCCGGCCCGGAGCCGACTACAGCTCCCAGGATCCCTCTGGAAGCGCCGCCGAGCCTCCCTGCTGCCAGCCCTTGTTGTTTGAAAAGCCTCGGCGGAGTTTCGGGGGGAGCCGCGGCGCTCGGGGCGGCGCCGGCCGGGGGCAGGCGGGGCGGCACCGCGGGAGAGGGGCTCGGGGGGGAACGCGGCGCCGTGAATTCCAGGGAAAAACCCTCCCTCGCTGGGCGGCGGGGAGCGGAGCCAGCCCCCCGCCCCGCCGCTCCCCGCGGAGGGGAAGGCGAGGCAGGGAGAGCCGGAGCGCTGCCGATCCCCTCCTCCCGGCGCAGGGGGAGGAGGAACAAGGGAAGGAGCGAGCCGGAGCCGGCGCGGAGCTCGGCGGGGAGCGGAGCCCCTCGGCCCGGCCCGCGGGAGGGTCCCGGGGCGCGGGGCGGTGCCACGGGCGCGGGGCGGCGGCCGGAGCCCGGATCCTGCCCCGGGACGCCCAAGTTGCGGCGGGGCGGCGGCCGCCCCTGTCGTGTCTCCCGATGTCCGTGTGACTCGGCGGCGGCGAGGAGGAGGAGAAGGAGGAGGAGGCAGGGGGAACCCTCCCGCCTCAGCCCCGCTCCGCTCCGGCGGGCTGTTGTGCGAGACAGACAGACAGACAGACACAGACACACACCCCGTCCCGCCCCTCGCCCCGCAGCCCCGGGAGGCCGGGCCGGGCGCGGTGCTGCCGCCGATCGCGGCTCCCTCGGCCGGGCCGGCCCGGGCGCCGCTGCCGTGTCCGCTGCCGGAGGAAGAGAAGGAGCCGGAGGCGCAGGGAGCGCCGGGCGGGCAGCGGCGCAGCCATGAGCGGCGGCGAGGTGGTCTGCTCGGGCTGGCTCCGAAAGTCCCCGCCGGAGAAGAAGTTGAAACGCTACGTGAGTGCCCTCTCCCAGTCGCGGGCCGCGCTCCTCCTCACTCCCTCCCTTCCTCCCTGCCCCGCTTCTCTCCCGCCGCAGCTCCGCGCTCGCCGCCCGCTCCCCCCGGCCCGGCCCGGCCCGGCCTCGCCTCCCGCTCCCTCCCGGCCGGGCCCGGACCCTCCCGGCCGCCTCCCCGTTCCAACCGGGACTTCTGCACGGCACGTCCCGTGCCGCTTCCCCAGCCTTTACTTTCCCTTTTCTTTTATTCCCACTTCCTTTCTTTTTATTCTTTTCAGTTTTTTGTTTTCATTTTTTTTTTCTCCTTAGAAAAGGGGCGCTGAGCGGTCAGATGTTTCAGCCCAGCTTTTATCGCCTTTCCGAGGGAGTCGGGAGAGGGAGGGGGCGGAGTTTTCCCCTCTTCCCTCTGGGTCCGGGCTCGGTGTATATGGATTTTTAAACGTAAACACTTGCCGTCCCGGCGCTGGTCCCGGTTCCCGGGAGGGCGGGGGTGTCCCGGCTCCGCGCCGCTCCCGGCGGGATCGCACCCGGGCTGGTGCCCGGAGACGGCGGGAGCCGGGGATGCCCCGGGAGCGCTCCCGCCGGGCCGGGGGGAGCTCTGCCCCTGCTCTCCGCGCCGGGTAGAAGAGGAGAGAGTTGCGAGAGAAGCGCCCGTGTCTTTGCCGAAGTTGTTGCCGTGTTGCTCGGCAGTGGCTGCGCTCGCAGCGGAGCGGACACCGCGCTGCTGGCAGGAAAATGGAGCGCGTTTGCTGAGCGGGCAGATTCCGTGACAGGGCACAGCGGAGCTGCGGGGCCGCCGGGGAGGCTGTCAGGTCACGTAGGAGGGATGGGTGATGCCAGGAGTCATCGCTGCTGCCTGAACCCTTTCCTATTGGCACCTGGCTCGTTTCGCGGCATCTGTGTAATTGGGACAAAATGTTGGGCTTTTTTTTTTTTTTTTTTCCCCTCTCCTTTCTTTCTTCTTATTTTTTTCCCCCAGTGTTTTTTTTTTCTTTTTTCTTCTTTTTAAAGCACCTGAGCTTCAGATTTATTTGAGAATCTGTGAATACAGATCTTAACACGACCGTGTTATTTTTGTCTGCTAGCGATTAGCAGCCTCTTCTCGAAGAACAGTTCTGGACGGTTTTTTTAAATGCCAGGAAATTTGTGAAATGAGACTCTATTTAAATAAAAAAACCCCAATATTTGGGATAGCCCATTCTCTTGTTTCTCAGTGTCAAAAATCTTGTTTGTGCAAAGGAAAGAGAACATCCTGATGGGTCACAGCAGGGTTCCACTTCCCTGCTGAATTGGACATGAACTGTATTTTTGGCCGATTTTCCATGTCTGTGTGTGTATTCACAGGATGCCTCTTTGGCAATGTGCAGGAATTAAGAGCAGTATTTGAAAGACTTTTAATAAATATTCCACTCAAACTCTAAATCCCATGAAGTTTGCTCTCTGTAAATGGACAGAGTTTGCCCTCCAAAATCAATCTCGTAAATCAGTCTCTAAATATGCCAACTTTTTTTCACGTAGCTGCCCCTTCAGTGTATTTATAGCTCCACTTCCATACTGGAATTACACCAGAACCTTTGAGGGGAAAACCCTGACTACAGCACTGGTCAAGTACTTCCCTGTCCTAAAGAGGTAATTCCTTAATTTTCACTTGAAAGGGAGCAGAAAGAGTATCAGGGTGATAATACAGCAATCTTATGTTAGTGTGATTTGGTTTAACATCACCACGCATTGTAGCCGTAAAGTCGTGAGTTTAAATCTTACACGTTATTTTTGACTCTTTTCTGCTTGTGTAAAAGAGAAGGGCTTAAAGTAAAATTGTCTGTCTGCAGTGCCTGATCTGTTGCAGGCTGAAGGCTGACGCTCCCTTCAAAGACCTGAAAGTGACCTTGACATTACGGTCGCCGTCTCCGAGCAAACAAAAAGTTGACGTACTTAAGACGATGAACTTTAGCTGAGTGCACTGGCTGGAGAGTTGGCTTGTGCTCCCTGTAATTCTATGCTTAAGTAAAGGCACAGCAGAGAGCTGCCTTTTCCAAAGCCCTGTTTTATGGTGGTGGTATTTCAAGGGGCTGCACCAGATGTAAAGATGGGAAAGTGATTTCAATGGGAAACTGCTTTTCTGCAACGCATGCTTTTTCACATGGATATATGGAAAATTGTAACTTCGCGCTCTATTAGGTTTTGCATGCAAGTGTTGGGGCAAACCCAGGTTACCATCTGGGAATGGAGATAAAAAGTCTGACATTGCAGTCAAATATGGTTTAGTTCTTAGGAAGGGTGGAAAGGAGCGCTTTGAAGCTAGTACACAGACATATGTTTCACAGGGACGTCAGTTTTTCGTTTGAAACAGTTGGACATGGTATTAAAGCTAGCTTATACTCATTTTGAGGCTAAAAAAACTAAAAACCCTCCAACCAACCCTGTCCTGAAGGTGGAATAATCAGATTTCCTTGTGTGTATGCCTTAATGCCCTCAATGTCTGTTTCAGTTCTGTTCTCATGCCTTGTTCATGTGTTTTTGATATGGAATTAATGTTCTGACAGCCACTGGCACCTGCTGTCAGTTCCCTGGAGCTGGTGTTCAGAGCAGTTTGTTTGAGGGAATAGACTGGTCATTTCCAGCAGCAGATCTCTTAGGAAAACACAGGTAACTTTTGGTGCTGTTTGGGGGTCCAAGACATGGATTTAGCAGAGGAGAAGGAAAAGGGAGCTGGGGCTAAATCCTGGACATCTCTCCACAGCCTATGCTGTGGTTTCACAAGTACATGAAAGAACTTGTTTGTGCAGAGAGATGGAGAACTGCTAAATTTCACAGCTTCTGCTATCTTCTGGTATGTTTTTCTTTCTTCCCTTGTTCCATTGCCTTCAACTTTGCAAATGTTTCTGTGCTCATTTTAATTTGCTGTGATTTTTCTGTCCCCTTATTTTTAAAGTGGCGATTGGAAAGCCCCTTCCTCCCCATCTGTCCTTTAAAATGTGATAGTAAACCTTGGCTTCGTGGTTTTCTGCTGCGTTGCAGCTCTGATGTGCACATGCCAGTTAAAATAGCTGCTGCTTTGTGGTGGCAGCACAGAGGTTTTTTACTGCCATTATGCTGGGAAACCACCAGATATTGAAACACAGCTGTCCTTGGTAAAGCAAGGAAGGGAAGCTTGAGGGAATAGGGATAAGTCTTAAATTCTCTCCTAGAATGACTACACTTTTGTCTGGTGTAGGCTAGGGCTCCTGGATGTGCTTGAAATCAGAATCTTAGCATCGATGGCTGGTTTATGGAACCAGTTTGTAGAAAGTCTACTGATGTAGCATAATAATTCCCAATATTCTGAGGGAATCTCATCAGAGCATATGAGTATCTCAAAGTCTGGTGCCAAGAAGATGCTACCAAACTCTTTTAAGTGGTGCTCAGTGACAGGATGAGGAGCAATGGCCATAAACTAAAAGCACAAGAAGCTTCAGCTTAGCATGAGGAAGAACTTTTTTACTCTGAGGGTGGCAGAGTGCTGGAACAGGCTGCCCAAGGATGTTGTGGACTCTCCCTATCTCTGGAGATATTCCAACCCCACCTGGACGTGTTCCTGTGTCACCTGCTCCAGGTGACCCTGCCTTGGCAGGGGGTTGGACTGGATGATCTCCAGAGGTTCCTTCCAGCCCTCACTGTTCTGTAATTCTAATATGTCCTACTTAGAAACATGTTTTATTGGATAAAATACTAAAAAATGCTCTTTGTAGACTAAACACTTTTTGGGATAAATTGGTTCAGATTTTTCTGTATCTAATAGACTTCTCCATTCTTCATACAGTTCATAAGAAGATTTTTGAAAGTAAATTAAGAAACCTTAATTTTGGTGTAAGTATGTCTAAAAATCCTGTGGTTATTTGACTATTCCTATTGATAGTTAATTTAGTTATTTGAAAGCAAGGAGTTAAAAATGAGAAATGGCCTTGATCTCCCTAGGATGTAAGGGGCACTGATATGATTCAGACAAGACTACAGATGGCATCCTCTTATTTTCTAACCTTTTCAATTGTAGACAGTGACTAAAAAGGTGCCAGATCATTAAGCTAGTTGTTGATGTTTGAAGTAGAGTCTCACATAGCATAGGTACAGAAGTGGAATATTCTGCTGTGGTTTTGTTTGGTGATTGCTCTTTGGCACTAATCACATAGGTGCATCTTCTGTCTTGAGTAATACTTAAATGTGCTAAGATATGTAATGATGCTAAGAAATGTTATATTCAGCAGAAGAGTTGTAATTTGGTAAAAGCTGCAGTGCCTGACCAAGGCCCTTTTTCTGGAAGACACCTGTTTGTGTTAAGCTTTTTTTTTTTGGTGATCTTTCATCAGCACAGTGAGCAAATTTAAGAAGCTGGTTGGTTTACAGGGAAAAAAAGCCAAACCAAGATGAGCTTGTCTGACATCATTCAGTGCTGTCCCTGTGGAACTGGGTCAAGTTAACTCAAGACAGATGAGTATAATCAAGTAACATTATGTGACATCTTTTGTATTCTAAACTTGGTTGTGCTTGTTGCTGAAGATCTCACAGGGATTGGTGTTCAGGCAGGAAACCTTCCTTCTGGAAAGAAATCTGACCCTCCCCTTCTGCTGTGCACTGGTCAGAAAACAGCAGCTTGACTTTTGATCCTTTCAAACATGGGTTAGTAAACCCTAAACTATGAAGCTGAAAGAATGACTAAACAGTGTTTTTGGTGATTATAGGAGGAAGTTGCGTTGTTCTGTGTGCCAACTGAAGATGCTGATATGATCTTGGGTATGACTTTAGGGCTGTAGCTACATCCTGAGCTTGCTGCTGGGGTGTAAGGCTCACTTGAGGAGCATGGAACTCATCATGCAAGTATTTGTCATCTTTGACAGGACATCAGCAGCTGTGTTGACTTTGCTGCCAAAGCTGTAGCACTCCTAGTGCCTGACCTGTGGTGCACACTCTGAATTAACTCCCAGAGGTTGGTTGCAGAGGGTAAGGGCAGGCACCAGCATATGAAACAGATGGAAAAGTCTAATGTGTGTATAGTAAGATTATCTTCCACTAATTATTTTAATTTTTATGTAGTTTACCATACTATTAATTTAAGCATTTTTAAGCTTGGAGGATCAGATGGTGCCTGAAACGCTTGAATGCCTTTTTTCCTTGGTGTAGATAGGAAAATTGGAGACCTAATTAACAGAAGTTTGTCCTGTTCCTCTTCAAGTGCAGGTGAACTGCTGGACATATGAAATAAACCAGATATTCTAAATATGTTAAATGGTGTGAAAATTTTTTCCTAACAGCTGTGAAGCAGTAACTCTTAATTTGAGAACACAGTAGCTGAGAAATGAAGGAACAATCAAATTCTGACTTTTTGTGAAGGTGGTTCTCAGCTGGATGTATAGCAATTTATGGATACCTTTTCACTATTGCTTCTGTGTTCTGCTAAGTCTGTTGATGAGATTTGGTGCAGCTAATCACAGGGGATTACAGTTCAATGAGAAACTAACAGGGAGCAGGGAGAGGAAGTGGGAAAACAAACCAGTGTCTGGCACTTTCTTGATGCTTCATAGCGGCCTCTCCTCCATGTATGCACAGAGTCTTGCAGCACTGAAATGAAGTAACCCATGTACTAAGCAGAGGAATAATGAAATACCATGATTTTAATTTCCAGCTATACACAGATGATCTTGTTTTGCATGCCTTTTAGTCAATCATCAGCCCAAAGCAACTGTGTGAAATGTCAATAGGGTAAATTGAGAAAAGAATGTTGTATTGGATAGTTTAGGTTAAAATGTATAGACCTTGACTGTGAAAATGAGCATCAATTCTGGAAACCTTTGGTAGAGCAGGTAACTCTTTCAGCTGAGAGGAAATTCTTGGTATTCAACAGTCCCTTATTTAGAGAGAGAAGAAAATGACAAACAGAACTGTTTCTAGTGTCCTTTTCTCTCCCTCTTTAAGTTTTTAAAATCTTGGCATGATGGTTTGGTCACTTCTAAGGCATGTTTTATTTTTGTCTTTTTTGACATAGATTTTGGATCCCATTATTAGAATCAAATGCACTCTTCTGCAGACATTTAGAAAACATTTACTCCCCATTAAATTTTACTGATGGCTTTGAAAAAAATGTTAGCAAAAAGTGAAAGAAACATCAGTGTTTCAAAATATAATAAATTTAAAGAAGAGGATAAACTTGTGGATTGTAGATAACTCTGGTTTGGGTATCTTATACTTCTTTAGTCCTTCTCTCACCTTTTCCTAAAGGTAGATGCCACTGGACTATATTGGGTGAAATATTTTCCTAAATCACGAAGGGGAGAACAACTGGTGAGGTGCAAATTTTGTTTTGACGTAGAGCTAAGTTTCACCTCCTTGTTTTTTCATTCCCACTTTTCCAGTGTTGCAGTGACAGACTTCTTGAGACCTTTTCAAAATTACCCTGGTGTTTTCTGTGCTTCAGTGAGTAATCATTTTATTGCCAATAGAAGCAAGTTCAACTGTTGCAATTTCATTGCAGTGTTTCATTAGGAGGGACAAACCTTATGTCTTGCAAATTACTTGAGCAAGGCAGGCAGAAAGATCACACAGAAAGGGATAATCTTCTCAAGGCAGGTAAGTGTTGTGTACAGGTGAATATTGTAGTATAGTGTGACTTGCTGCTGTTTTAGGGACTCTAATGTGAATTCAGCTCCTTGTATGTACAAGCAATTAGCTCTAAAGGAGTACTTTTTTTCCGTTTTTTTTTTTTTTTTTTTTTTTTTTTTTTGGGAGGATACAGGGAGGATTCTGCCATCTCCCAGCTGCAATGAAATACTGGTTATTTTCAATTCCTTTATCAATTCTTGATTAGGCTTTTACATTGGTTCTTTTATGAATTCTCTGGCTTGTTTGCCTTAGGAAGAGTGGTCATAGTTGCACAAATAACATTAGCTTTGTAAGCATTGTTCAGTGCAATATACTAGTTGTATTTGTGGACCTTTTGGTTTTTTTTGAAAGAAAAGCACCCCCGGCTTCCAATAAAAGGTTACGTAGTATGTTTTTTGTACTTGTGTTTGCTTCCAGCTGTTGACAAAGGTTTTGTTTCTCGCGATGAACTTTTGAAGCTCTTTGAAACTTTGCTTTTAGTTGTAAAATATACTCTTATGTTACGTAGTATCTGACTGTCTCCTTAGCAGTATCCAGCGGGGAAATGTTTACAAGGTAACTTTCTGTGAGATGGAAGAGACTGAGTTCTCTGCTGAGCTCACAAACCATCTTTTTCTTGGCGTGTTATTGTTTTTTAACTGAGAAGAAGGAATATATCTAATTGCTTTTTATGCCTCAAAATTACAACTTTATGATTAAACTCCCTGAGGTTATGGTGACACATTTTTCTTCCTTTTTTTTTTTTTTTTTTCCCCCCTTGGTAAATGGCAATTATTTGGGGTAAATGGCAAATGGGGTGTTTGGAATTGTCTCTCTTGGAACTGGTGGCACAGCAACGTGTAATTAAAAAGGTCAGGCAGCTATGCCCATATGGCTTATGTATTATTATATATAATATCTGTGCATAATACAAACAATTCTGTTTAAAAACATACCTGGAGAAAGAGGTGATACTTCAGCTGGGAAGCTGTGCCAAGATCCAGCCTGTCTCTTCAGACAGCTGAGTTTAGGCCCCACGTCAAGAAGTGAATTAAGTGAAAAACTTTTGCTCCTTTTTATTTTGTACAGCGATTTCTTGGCAGACTGGTTTAAGAACGACGACGCTTTTTCAGGAGCTGTGCTTGTTCTTTTGTCTGAGAATTTCTAGGAAGCCAGAAGAAAGCTTTTCCCTTTCTGTATTTTTAAAAAGGAGGTGATTTTTGCTTTTACAGGCTGGTTGGCTCGGATGACAAACCTTGATGGGTTTGCTGGGAATGGTGACCAGGCATTGGGATAACCTTGCCTAGCAGGAGAAAAACAACCTTGTCCCTTAGCCTGGTGACATGTGGGTTGTTCTGCTGCTTTATAAGTGAAAACAACGCCAGATAAACCCTTCGTGGCAGTGGAGATAGTGGCTGTCACAAAGTAAATCTGCTTCCCCACCCACTTCCCAGCACAGCCAGCCTTGGGGCAGGGTGATGGCAGATGTGCTCCCTCCTTCCTCCTGGGTAAGCCTGTCTCCACCCTGGGAGCAGGAATGTGATGGGTTTCAGTGGAGCAGGCCAGCAGGCTCCTCTCTCTGGGGCTGCACCGGGCTCCTCAGTGCTTCTGCCTCAGAGGAAAAGGGGGGAAAAGAAAAACAACACCAAATTAGACTTTGGTTTATTTTTCTATGTTGTCTGGGGTTTGGGATTCAAAAGCAAAATAAACCCTCTGTAGGTGTTTACTGCTGGCAGTAGGAGTTCACTGGATTAGATTTTGGGGTATGGAATAAGAATACAGGAAGCTCTTCAAACGCAGTTAGTACTCCTGCCTTCAAACAGACCTTTGATGCAATCAGCACATTAGAATTACAGTGTTTTTGGGAGGCTTGTTAAAAGGGTAAACACACAAATGATATCAGATGAAAAATGGATTTTGATTTCAAAATGGAATGATACACATTTCTAAAAACAAAACAAAACAAAAAAGCAGCTCTGAAAATTGTGTCAGTTTGTCATTTTCCCTTTGTATGGAGAGTAACTGCACTGAGTCACGTAATGTGTTAGACAAATGTTCCCATTCACGCTTAATGCATGTTTCTGTTGCAGTTTCTGACGTTTGTGTTTCCATGTAGATTCTTAAACAGCATTGGATGTAGTGGAGAAGCTGCACCTGGTTTTGGGATAGTGCAGAGAGAATTGCTGTTTTATAAGGAATGCTTTTTGAAACCAGTCCTAAGTCCATATACAGAATTTAACAAATATTTTTAGAAATGTGTGTACATATCTGTGATCCTTAAAAATAGGGTAAAATACTGCCAGCAAGTATGTCCCTTTGGAGCAAACACTGAAAAGGACTTTATTAGGAAAGACATGGTGGGGATAATTTATTTGATGCCTCTAATGGTTATTATAAGGATTGGTATGTGTTTGTTTCATCATTAAACAACCAAGCAAGAGGATGTCAGAGTAATGTATGAACTTGATGTGAATTGACAATTTGTCCTTGCATTGTTTAATTTATAAAAAAGGAGGGGGCAGGGAAAAAGAGGGGAGTGTTTGGAGTGTAGTTTGAAACAGAAGAAGCTGGTGTTTTCCAGGACAAATGAGGCAGTGGAATGCTCTGCCATGTGGTATCCACACTGGGAATGCAGGAGATTCCAGGGAGGCTTGGAGAGAATCCCCCTTCTGTAAACATGAACACTTGGAGGTCTGGGCTGGGATAAGAGGAAACTTGTAAAATGTCATGTTGTAACTAGTTCCTTTGGTTCACTTGTGAGATCCAGTCTTTTCCCAGTTCTGCTGACGTGCAGGAAGTGTCAGAGGTAGGCTGTGAGTGTGATGCCATCTGGCAGTTCTGTTTTCCTAGAAAGTAGTGATCTGTATGAACTTAATTCGAGATTTAAGCCACAAACTGACAAAAACTTATTCCTTTTGAATCTATTGCTTGTTGCATAATTCTGTGATTTCTTTTGGTGCTCTTCATTAAAGAAATGTTTTTTTTCTTTCCACTGGGTGATGTTCTCATGGTGGCATTAGATAAACTTGTTGTTTACAAAATCCTTCCCTGTTGCTAAGGGAGATAACTTCAATAACTGCAGGAGTAGGGATGTCAATAAGTCTGTCTTTCTGAATCTTGCATGTCCTGGTGCATTTCCATTCATTGTTTGTATGCAATTACTGCTGAAATTATTTGCATCATGCTGTGTGAGTAAGTTTTTCAGTCTAATGGCTTGTTACTCAGTGTGAAATAATGCCCTCAAAGCTGAGGTCATGTCACGCTCTTAGTTATGACCTATCTGATGCAGTTGTCTGTGTGCACAAATGGAGTTAAATTGCATAAGCTTCTCAGCACTATGAGAAATAACTAAAATGACTCTTCACTACCAAAGGTCTGTCAGCAGAGAGGACACGCTTGTATTCACTCAGGAGTCAGTCATCACTAAAATAAAACCTGTTTTTCCTTTTCTGCAGTTTTGGAGTGGGGAAGGGAGAAATGGGGCAGGGGGAAGATGTGAACTGAAGAGTAGCATACAAGTGACTCACTGGTGTAAATTGGGAAACTTAACCCTGGTTTCATCCCAGGGTAATTTTGTCTCAGGACAAGTAACTACAGAGTTTTGTGCTATGGTGTGTACTTCAGTGCTAAGTTAATTCACAATCCTTTGAATTTTTCCTTGATCCAATGGCTCTGTCAGCCTGTGAATCTCTGCAGCTCCAGAAAAAAAAACCAACCAAAAACCCAGGAATTTATTGTCTGATTTATAAGGACAGGAAGATCTTTACTGATAATAGAATGGAGGCACCACTATCATTACATAAATTTGAGAGTATTCTTTGGTGGAGTTTTATTGCAGTACAGCCCTAACTCACTGTGATACAAATCTGCTTGTGTGCTGTTTTAGCCTTGCAATGGGCACGTTAATAATGCGGATTATTATTGCAGTCTAAGAAACTTAAAACTTCAGCTGGGATCTAGCAAACTGTGGATGGGAGGTGCAAAATTGTAAGCAGCACTGCTGAGATTGCTTCCAACAACTGCTGGGAAAGCAGTGCTATTCCCATCGGGGTGCTTCTCCTGCCTTCTGCTTACGGGAAGAGGTTTTCCTATCAGTCTCTGCAGCCAGCATTGGACAGAGCTGGGGAGTGTTCCCACCTCCCTCAGCTGCCTGGAGAATGAGCTCTTCGATCCTTTGCTTCAGGTAGTTGTTGTTTAAAGGGAGGGCAAATGGAATGATCTGAAATCTCAGTTGGTTTAAATAAAATGAGGAATAAGGAAGGCTGTGATCTGTCCTTTCCTACTGGGAGACTGAGCTGGACAGATGTTTCTTACTCAGTGCTGAGGAGGAAAGTCCCTGGCTAGGGGCTCTAGAATGAGGGTTAAAAGGTGAAGGAATCCAATGGGATCCTCCTGCTGCAATGATGGCTTCAGCCCTGCACAAGTGGGAGCCAAGATACAAAACTTGTGCTTCTTCATCCTTTCCTCCTCCTCCTCCTTATTCCTCTCATTGCAACTACTTTGTGTTTATTTTCCTACTTTAAAATTGCATAATTTAGTCCTTCCTGTCACTTCCTAATGTCTGAATCATAGGTAGCTCTTCCTGCCTGCAGTAAACAAACATTTTACTCCTGGCACCTTTCCAAACATTGAGATTGTGTTTATGGAGGTGGAGGGGGTCCCTCTGGCAGTGTGCTTGGGAAGCTAACTCACTTGTGTACAGGTTGGGTAAGCTGCTTGCTGCACGCTTCTGTGGCCAGCTGATTTCCTTGTCTTTCCAATCTTCCAAGCTGGTGGAGCTGATCAGGCCAAGCAGGTGAATGGTAGCAGGTGATAAAAGCAGAGCAGAAACAGTGGGCTGTGAGCTGCTGCAGGTAATAGCAGTAGCAGGCAGATTGCCTCAAGTCTTGCTGCTGCTGGTGCCCCTTGGCTCTCTCACACCTTGCACACTGTAGGTACAGTGCTGAGCTGCTTGGTGTGGCTCATCTAACCAGCCACTTGGGAGTAACACTGCCTGGTCTAACGCTCAGGCTTTGCTCATTTTCTGGATTCTTTCACTGCAATGCAAGAAGATAACACAGGATGCTTTGGAGCATGTGTCAGCCTCCATCAGCCTGCTGTATGTCTTACACCATATTTGTAAAAGCTGCAAAATAGGAGTGTGTCATCCTCACTTTTCATGTTATTACTCCTCTTTCTTAGCTTTGAGAATCCTTTATTTTATTTTTGAATTGCTGTGACTCCAGAATGATGCAGAGAAGACACGACTATCACCCATGGAGGCTCCCCACCTCTCCAGTTGCATTTGCACTCTCTTTACTGTCCTTTGTGAGGAAAATTCATCTTGAATCATCATAGAACAGCCTCACACTGTGTTGAACACTACAGTTCCTGCACTGCATGTGGAATTGTTAAATGGACTTCACTTGGTAAATGGAGACAGCAGAGGAGAGATCCAGTCTTTGTTTTGGCAGCTTTGCACTTGTACTTTCCTACCAGTCTGTGCCTCCTCACTTCCCTCTCTGGATCTTCCGCTAAGATACAAGAAGGTGAGAATAAATTAAATATGTTTAGGATAGACTAGGTGAGGTAAGAACACCCTGAATATTACACTGACTTAATTGTGCTTTCTTTAAAAGGAAGAGAGATCACCTTTTCCTCAAGTTATGACTTACCCTGACTTTTCAGACACTTGTGTATAGCATGGGAAGAGCATATTCTCTATGCAGATGATCTAAAACACCTACCAAAACTCTTTTGCAGGTTGAGCCAATAAGAAAAAGCAACAGAATTTTACTCTAGTCTAGTTTAGTACCAGTTTCAGAAAAGACAGTTGAAGGAAAAGAGCCCTGCTATTACATGCCATAGGAATACCTCTTGTTCCAGTTTGTTCTGACTGAGGCTGCACATGCACAGGGACATGGGGCTTTCCCTTGTGCCGTTTCTTCTCATCCGATTAGTAAAGGAATGGATGAATTCCTCAGAAAGACAAGTTTGAGAGACTTTGGACCTGAGAGCTTGTTTTAGTTGAGGTTGGGTTGGATACCCTTTTTGCCATCATTGCCTACTTACTCTGTTTGCCTAGGTGCAATGAAAGAATTTACATTTTATTTCACAATAGTGGGAGGAGTTACTTCTTCCTATGATTGGGATTGAAATGAGTTTTCTATATGTGAATTATGAAAGTAATTTTTTGGGGGGATGTAATTCAGGTAATGTCCCAGTGTACATGCTAGGGAATTGGAAAGAAAGTATTGTGATAGAAGACAGCATCCTCTTAATAATATATTCCAGTCTAAAATCATGGCAACCTCTTTCATAATAATACTGTACCATGTGGAAACAATTGCATGAAAATATTTTTATCTGTTTGCTACATGTGTTTTGGAATTTTTGAAACTTAATAGTATATATTCAAATAAATGCCATGTTGAATAATGTAGAAAATACTTATGTGTCCTTTCTGTGCTGTGTGGTGAAAGTTTTGCTGAATCAGTAGCAAAAATGTAAGGGCTGGGTCCTGTAATTATAGTATTATAGGGCCTGTCTATTATTGTCTTTAGAGCTTGTAATATAAAGTGTTTTGGTTAGAATGAAGATAACACTGACCAAAGTACAATGAAACCCAATTTTGCAGTCATTTGCATTACTTTGTCTTGTAATGTTCCACAGTACTATTTTATCAGTTCTAGTCAATAAACATCACAGCGGTGTGCAAATCTTTCCATTGGAATTTGAGGTTATTAAATTATACTCTTGCATTGAATTTTAATGATTGCATTATTGTCATTCATCTGAGGTGATGACAATCTTGCCTCCTCAAAGGATGTTTGGCTTTTTATTTCTTTAAGAAGACATAAGTAGTATTGAAGTGAAATCTGATGGAATGGTGTATGATTTTTAGCAACTTGTTAAGCAGTGCTTCTGAGTTGCTTGTGAAATTTCAGTAAGTCTCACTGTAAAATGCAAATATTTCTCTAGGCAGTTGAACTATGCAGCCTTAAGTTGCTATTAAACACCTCTACAGTGTTATGAAGAAAGTCATGCTAAGCTTTACACCAAAACTTGTGACTTTGGACTGGTGCAAGCCAAGAAAATGGTTGAGACTATAGTAGAAACATGCTTTCCCACGAAATAAAATCCAGGGATGTAGCCACTGTAATTGTGCAATAAATTATCATAAATGTGATGTCATAGTCTCTGCAACTTTCTGAAGGGGGAGTGTGATTTTGAAATCAACCAAGCAGTGAATAGCAAGCCTCTGAATTGGCCGAGACAGCAGCAGACAAGTCTGCATCATTTGGGGAAAGCAGTCATCTCCTTAGTGAATTAAACTATTTCAAAATAGAGCTTGTTGACTCAAAGTGTTAATCTTGGCTTTTCATGAAGAAGTGCAGCATCCAACACTGATGAATTATTTTTTTATAAGAGATCCTTAAACTGCAGGCTACACTGTTAAAAAGAGACTGGTTGGAGGAGAGTTCATTGAGGCTATTAAATGGAACTCTTCTGGATTGCAGTTGTTCTCTGGTAGCCTTCAAACATTCTTACTCACCTGCAGAAAAAGGTCTCCAGATGCAGATGGGATTGCAGGCCTCAGCTTTTGATTTACGAGGACAATTTCACAAGGGTGAAATTACCTGAGGGTGTATCGTGAAGATTAGACAGAACCCAGCAAATCTTTAAGATTTCAATGGCGTAATTCAGAAAGTTTGTTTGGGGTAATTATTGTATGTGATAACAAGGACATACTGCTTGAGCTGTAGCTCTGTTAGTCATGTGTAATTGTTACTTAAAAAAAAAAATGGGAGAGCCCTCCAAGTTTGTTATGTATCTTGGTTAAAAAATAAGTATTGTTAATGAAATTATATGAAAGACCAAGCTGAAATTCAATTGAGTGTACAAATAAGGATATATTTTAAATGTAATGAAGCACAGTTTAGATTTTTCAGTGATTACCAGAACCTTTTGGGGTATATATATATAAAAGCAGTCCAAACAGCTTAGAAATTAGTGATGTGCCAACAAAATATATCCCTGTGCCTTCCTAGCAAGAAGTAGGAAAATCTTCACAAAGTGTCCATTCCTGTGTCCTTCAGGTAAAAACATGGGTAAATAAATAAGTCTTGCAGAAGATTAGCTATGAGGGATTGGCTGGAGCAAAATTTGGAGCCAAGAGCCTTCCCAGAAGGTGAGCCTTGGCTTTAACCCGGCTCAGTCTTTCCTCATGATTTTTGCAGATGCCTGCAGAGGCCTACAGCTGACCTTTTCAAAGCTGGTACTCATTCTGTTTCTTTTTTCCCCTTTTCACTTTTATTCACTTTAGAAGCAATCAAAAACTCCTTGCTTGAGCTCTTGTATTTAACCTTCTGACATAAAAACCTGCTACTCTTGCAGCTTAATTAACGTCTTTCCTGAAAGGTAGTAGTATTTTATTTTCTTTTTTTCCTTTTCCTTTTGGTCTCACTTTCCCTTGAAGATCTGCAGCTTCTGTGCCAGCTTGTATCTGTTCATCTTTGCTCTGCCTTGCCATTGATCTGTCTGTGGATGGCTCCTCATGCTCGTTTTATGTCAACTTTGCATCAGTGGCACGCACTCAGTTTCTCTGCTCCTAAATGCTGCCTTTTCTCAGTCAAATGTTTTGCTGCCAAATTAAGTGTGTTTTCTGTTTTCTTGGAAGTTGTCTTTGCAACTGACATCTCTGTTCCTTTAACATATGCCCAGCACTTTCCTGATGTTTAAGTCTCTTCTCCACTAGAGTTGTCCATTCCAGGAACTTATGGATGGCCTTGCCCACATTCACCATTGGCTGGGCATGCAGGCATTTTCCAGCCAGAGCCAGCTATAACTGGTGGATTTTTAAAAATTTTTTAAAAAGTTTTTCATGTCAGGCTTGCTAATCATATTCTTGGAATCATTAAGGTTGAAAAAGACCTCTGAGATCATTGAGTTCAACTGTTAAACAAGTGCTGCCACTTCCACCACCAAACCGTGTCCCTAAGGATCACATCTGTATGGGTTTTGAGCTCTTCCAGGAATGGCAGTTCTGTCACTTCCCTGGGCAATCTTTTGCAGTGCTTGACCACCCTTTCCATAAAGAAACTTCTTTTCTAATATCCAATCTAAACCTGTCCTGGCACTACTTGAGACCATTTCCTCTTCTGCTATTTCTTGTTAATTTGTAGAAGAGACCAGCCTTGGTCTTTGCAGCCTTGGTGCAGGGGATTGTAGGGAGCAATAAAGTCCTCCCTGAGCCTCCTTTTCTCCAGGCTACAGAGCTCCAGCTCTTTCAGCTGCTCCTCACAGGGCTTGTGCTCCAGACCCTTCCCTAGCTCCATTGTCCTTCTCTGGACATGCTCCAGAATCAAAATGTCCTTTTATTGAGGAGCCCAAACCACAGGATTTGAGGTGTGGCCTCACCAGTGCTGAGCACAGGGTGACAATCAGTGCCCTGGTCCTGCTGACTGATTCAGCTGCTCCAGGCCAGGATGCCACTGGCCTTCTTGGCCACCTGGGCACAGCTGGCTCATGTTCAGCTGCTGCTGACAGCACTCCCAGGTCCTTTTCTGCTGGGCAGCTCTCCAGCCCCTTTGCCCCAGCCTGCATTGCTGCCTGGGGTTGTTGCAACCCAAGAGCTGGACCCAGCACTTGGCCTTGTTGAACCTCACACAATTGGCCTTGTCCCATTGATCCATCCTGTCCAGATCCCTCTGCAGAGCCTGCCTGCCCTCCAGCAGATCAACACTCCCACCCAACTTGGTGTAATCACGAGTTTACTGAGGGTGCACTTGAGCCCCTCATCCAGGTCATTGATAAAGATATTAATCAGGACTGGCCTGTATGTCTCTAAATGCCACAACTATTTTTTCTTCATAAATTCATAAAATGCAGTCTCCTTGAAGGTTGCATTTAAAGCCATTTATAACTGCACTGTATCTGTATAGAGACTTATATATTATTACTTTTCCTGCCTGCTCTAGCAGATTTATCTGGGTTTTAAACTCTGCACTAAGTTTGGGATTAAGTGGTAAAACTATTTTCCAAACTATTAGAACTAGAGGGTGGTTTTTTTCATTCTGTTCTCAATCAAGATTGATCTCTTCTATTATGTGTACAAAGGATTTTTGTGGTTGTTCTATTCACTTGTGTATTTTTGTGAAATGCTCTTATGCCTATACTGAGGGAAGGAACTACATACAAGTTTTTCAGAACACTCCATGCTGGAAAACATCTCTTTCTCTGCTTGGAAAGCATGCAGCAGGCTCTACATGTAATTGCTCTTTTTTTAGTCTAATCTGGGCAGATTAAGAGATTCCTTTGTAATTTGGACTTTGCCCGTATGGAGATCCATGAAGGCCAAAATGGCTTGAATTTGTGCCTAGGAACAATTGACAGAATAGAGACTGGTGAGCACAGAAATTGTCTCTGCTCTTTTGGGAGTGCTGCCAAGATAAGCTGCTCTCCTCTGTATCAGCTGTAAAGTTTCTTTGTGGTCATCCTTCAGCAAAGCCCCAAATGGAGTGCATGGTTCAAATTCCACTGAGATATAAAAGCAAACACAAATATGAAAGCTGACCCCTGAAGGAATGCAATTTTAACTATAAAGCCAAATTTTCTTTCATTTGATGATCTCACTACTCTAATAATAAAATAATTAGGTTTTTTTAAATTTTATGTTTAATATAACAAAACCTGAAGGCAATGGAATTCACAACATGCATTCCCTCATCTGAGTGGGGTAGAAAGCTTTGGAGTCTTGAGATGCTTTGACAGCATCAGCTGTGTCTTTCCTGGACTGTGCCTCTATCAGGTACTTTATTCCCAAACTGTACCAGGCAAGCCTGAAGTGATTTGGAGCTGGAAGATACATTTACAGTGGTGACATGGCCATTGGGACTACTGCTTTCTATTTTCACAAATCTTGGAGAAATTCTCTAAAAATGATGTGTGACAAAGCAGAACTAATTACTGTGCACAGGAGATGAGCCCTGTATCCTATGTGCCACCCCTTCCAACTCAGAATATTCTGTGATTTCATGATGTAATCCAAGCCTGTTGCTGTCCAAATAGTTGTGTGAGCCCCCTCACCAGGATCCTGCACATCAAGGCACGATTAAGGTGACAGACCAAGGCACCTAGGGCTGCTGCTGGTTGAGCTAAAACTGACCAGGCTGCATGTTTTGAGTTTTGCAATGACCCTGATGGGGGGAAAAAGATAGAGCTGTCTGCTTATCGATGGGAAAGCAAATTGGAAGTGGTCCAGACTTGTTTGTGCACTCTCCAATTGCTCTGCTGCATCAATCTGTGCCAAGTATTCCTGGAAGGGGAGTCCAGGAGGGGGGTGGAGAAGGTGATGACTTGTTATTTTCTGATCTTGCTAACCTGCAGTGTTCTTAATGGGAATAACTGGAAATGAAGAGGCTACTCAGGTGTAATGAGGTTTAACTAATGTAACCAATGTTTCAACTTGTTCTACTGCATGTTTGCTCTAAGGCTTGTTTACGTATTGTATAAGCCAAACTCGCCTGTCTTGTTGGGTGAGTGTGGTGAAGTCTGCAGAGCTACGTGAATGTACTGTAATATCTTACATAGCATTAACAAAATATGCCCCTGTGCTATGACACACTCGTGGCACATGAAATCTCTCTGCTTTTCAGACACACCTCACAATGATGATATCAATTTTTTGCAGATTGTGGGAAATCAGGCACACTCAAAAAATACCATAATAACAGCCTTTTGTATTAAAAAAATAAATCAAGAGACCTGAGTTCCTGACAGAGGCAGATGGGAGTTGCAGATTTTCCTATTGGTGATCTTCTGGATTGTTCTGAAATGTAGTGAAAATGTGTTGATGGACAGTTTCTATTAAGTGAGGTGGCTTATTTTTCTTTTTTTTTAAGCCCCTTTCCCAGGCTCACTGCCTTATTGGTCTTCTGGTGACCTTTTGGAGTTCATCACAAGAATATTTTTGGTATTTCATATAATATAGCTACTATGAACAGCTGCTCTCTCTGAGACGATCTAGTGTAATAAGAATGTAGTAGTCATTGTGCATAACACTTCCAGTGCTAAGGAAAATTTTATTTTTCTCTTGAACTAAGGCTCATGAGTTAATATGAACCAAAATCTAGGAAAGAATTTTTCAAGTGAGCCAGTTAATCAGAGCTACTGTAAGTTGATCGCTATTGTGCTGAACAGAAAAACATGAAATTGGTCTGGTTATGAACCAAGTTCTGCAGTTAATATATTTTTTTGCCAGTTTTGTTCATGAGAACTGCTTCAGCTATAGAATCATGTTCTGTTGTAAAAATCTGGGGCTTTGATGTGTAGAATTGCTTTTTGTTGTCCCTTCTGAACATTATTGTTTGTCTCTAAGAATCTGAAGTTTCCCTCAAGAGAGTTATTCAGAATTGTTATCTAGATGAATTGAAGTATTTTATTATAATCCATTGATTTAATGATCTTTGAAGAAAAATGTTTTGATAAAATTGAAATAGTTAATTGTTATTTCTGTCATAGTAAAAAATTATGTATTTTAATTCTAACATGGAAGCAATAATAAAATTTAATCAGAAAACTAAAAATACAGCTCCACTGAAGCAATACATTTCCAGATTTTTTTTCTTCTACTCTTCCCACTCTCCCAAAAGATTAGAAGGAAATGTAGCTTCATAATCTTTGATTTTCCTGACTTTTCCTATTTTGATAGCCTTCCTAATGTGCTTATCATAGTTTGCTTGGGATGGATTGTTCAGAGTTTCTTAGGGTAACTTTCAGTGGAGATAGTGAGCATTGTATTTGTGTATCGTTTACATGTGGCTTGTGTTTCAGTATTTCTGTGCAGTTATCTGACCTCCATAGTCTATGTTAGAGGAAGCAGGTTTGTGCAAAATGCTGATTTTATAACAGAAGAGGCCATGACCCATAGTGATTTTTACTGGAAATAGTAGCTAGAAGGAAAAGGGAAGATGTTCCCTCATTTGAAACTTTGCAGTAGTTCATTTTTTTGGTGGTTTTGGTTTGTTGTTTTTTATTTTTTGAATTTTCAGTCCAATTATTTTGCGTGCCATGTAAGAAACTGCCACCTTCAAACATGTAGTGATGCTAGCTCAGTGTGGGGTACCATAGGGATGAAAATCTGGCTTTCCCTGGGATTCAGAGGTACTGGTGGAACCAGCGAGGGGCATGGAGCACTGTGAAAGCATTAGACTTTACAGCTCTGTATCTCACTGGCTGACATTCCTGTGTGTTCAGAAATCTACAGGCAGAAACTCAGCCTTGAAGTAAAGGAAACTGTGTCTGGGAAATTTTAAACTTACTCTGGAGCAGAATAGGTTTATCTAACAAACTGGAGATAGTAGAGGAATTCCTTGCTGCTGTTATTGCCTTAAACTGAGAGGATGCAGAGAAGAATTGAGTAATGTGGGCTGCATGCACTGTGGGTGATTTGATGGCCTTATATATTTACATTTGACTTATTATAGTATAGTCATTCTTCTTCGTCTTCTAAAATTAGCAAAGCGCAGCACAATTATAATACTTTCATGCTTCGGGATAAGCTTTGCATTTCATTAGTTCATTGGTTCTTATTTATGCTATGTCAGTTCAGGAAGAAAAATGTTAAACTGGAATAACTTGTTTTGAAAGTTCAGTACAAGTGTGTGCTTTCTTCATCTCTAGTTTTGAATCTCCCACCTCTCCTGTTAATGTGAGAGTCTGCCTGCCTGTCCTCTCTGCTGAGCTGTAGACATCACCGTGGAGCAGCATCAAAGCCATTTATTTGCTTCCAAATACATGCATGCATTTGATGAGAAGTTTTTAGTTGACACCCTACTGAATCTTCCTTTTTTTTTTTTCCCCTCCTCCCCCACGCAAATATTTTTAGGACAAGATTTGCTGGTAAAAATAGCAATGAGTTCGCGGCACCTTGCTTTAGCTTGGTTACGCTTCTCGTTAGAGACCAGTGTTGTGCCTGGCTGTGCCTTTGTCACCTGGAGGGCACTGTGCTGTGAGTGGCCACTTCTTTCTCCTAAGTTAGGACCTACAGCAGCAGTGGTTTGTAACTGGATGGGGAGAAAGTTTGCTCAGAAATGTGAGGGTAGCCTTTTTTTTCCCCCCTCAACCCTGCTGGACGTAGGGCTGGAAGCTGCTCCCTGCATTCCCTCTGCCTTACTCCATGCACAGCTTTCCAAGGAGACCACCAAGTGTGTCTGGCTGTCCCCAGGGAGCCCCCAGAAGTTGCTGCCCCTCTGCCTTGGGCTGGCAGTGCTGCTGTGCTTGTGCACCTTGCAGGTTTCCCCCACCTGGATGCTGGTGGGAATGGAGATGCCCATGTTCCTATGGGAAGCCAGGCTGCTGTGTTTATCTTCCTCGAGTAAAGTACAAGGAGTGCACGCTCTTTAGAGATCACAGCCTTGCAGTATTTTTATGGATGCTTTGAAAGGCAAAAGAGCACTGGGCTGGGTTAGCGGGCAGATGAGTGGATGTGCCCTGCTGGAGACACAGCTTCAGACAGAACAGGAGGATGAGGCAGTCAGCAGCCACATTTCTCCTCCTCCTGGGACCTGGAGCAGAGGAGTGAAAGATGGAGCATTGCCCTTAGCCCACTCTTCAGGGTGCAGCCACAGGCTCCATCTGGGGTGTCTCTCCTCAGTTTTAATGGAAATGGCCTTTCTCACCACGCATTTTTCTCGCTCACAGGCTTCTGCGTGACCTTGTAGTGAAGTCATAAAAGCTTGAATCTTTGCTATCGCAGTCCTTGCCATAGCAACATGCGTCATAGCCGAATAATTATTTATTTAATGGGTTTAATTATGAAAACTGGGAAAGGCACTTACGAAAACTGGATCAGGTAGGGGAAAAAAAAGCACTAGTTTTAAAGTAAAAACAAAAAGGAGCAACACTTTCATGACACCCGAGACAGAAATAAGTTAAGTGCTGCAGCCTTAGTTTTAACTACTTTATTTCCTTTTCTGTCTGCTTTTTCCTCCTTTGTAATTGTTTTTTCTTGTCCACTGTGCAAAAACCGTGCAGCTGCTTCAGTGTTCCCCCCCTGCCATTTTCCAACCTATAAATACACTTCCTTTGTCATGTTGTTCCTTAAAAGCTTCACTTCCAGAGAGCTTTGCTATTTCAAATCTTCCATCTTTCAATTTCATGCTGTCGTGTAAAAAATAATTAGGAAGCCTGAAATCAAATGCTCTTTTTCAGTCTTTAAATTTCAGATTGTCTACAGCTTTTACTCCATATGTTCAGAAATCAGTGTTTCTATTGACAAGCCTTTTCAAAAAGAACCATCTACAGGAACAAAATTTGAAGTATTTAAGAACATAATAGCACATTGGTAGAGTGGAGAAACTACTTATTTTTTATAACAATGACTGCTATGCTCTGGAGGATTTCCTCATTTATTTTTATCAGTATATACACCAAAATTTTCATGATCTGCAACACCTGGTGGACTGACCTCTGACTAGCAGTTGTTATTTTTCCTTCATTCATGAGGCAAGAATGAAATGAGACAAATAGCTTTATTCATTCCATTTCAAACTTACTGGCACGTTGGGAATCTTTCAGTTTGAATTGATAGAGAACTCAGTAGCCATAGCAGAAAAATACCTGGACTCCTGGCAGAGATGCACTTTCCTTGTCTCTGCTCTCCAGGCTGCACTGGAGTCTTGAATGAGACTGGGAACAAATGGAGTGGGAATATCAGAGCAGGTTTTGGCAGTTCAGGATTTTATAGATGGCTCTTGCCACAAATACACTGAAGGCAGGTTGCGAAATATGACTTGGTGACAGAGCAATGAATTGTTAATCCAGGATGGGGCTAGAATTTCAGATTTGTGAGCTTTTGGCATGGAGAGAAGGGTGGGGTTTTGGAAGGAAATTCATTTGTTGGATCATGATATAAAATGCAAGGACTTTTGACTGCATAGCTCAAAAAATAACTTGGAACAACTTTTACTATAGTCAGAAGCCATCATTAGTGAATATTCCTGCTCAGTCTTAATGCATGGAAGCAGAAATTCCTTTTTTTGTTGTATGTGTTTGCTTTTGCTGGGATTTTTCTTAGGTTTTTTTTCAGTGCTGAAAAGTGAAACTTTATGTGTTGGTGTGCTGGCTGACTTAAATGCTCTTACTTGCTGTGTAGGAAAAGGAGACATACACTCCCCTGCTGCCTGCAGAGAGCTTTGTGGGACATAATCTCTCTTTTTTTTCCATGGAAAATTACTTTTTTTTGCATTTTATTCCGCAGATGTGATGCAAGAGTCAGTACAGTACTCACAGGCTGATTACAGTAGGTTGGAGAAAACTCTTGCCTTAGTAGTTGCATTCTTGTTGTATCTTCCCAGCTGCCCACAAAAGTCTGCATTTTGGAATTGCAATGAGGGAGTGCCTTAGACTTAGGAGCTATTTTGTGGCATTGCTCTTCATAAGAGGAGTCAGCAAAACTCTTTTGGTTTAAAAACAGGAAAGGAAAAAGGGGAAAAGGCAGCTCTAAAAGCAGACTGTGAGTTCTCTCTGGTCCAAATGCCGTGTGAGTGACAGATGTATTTTTTAACCTGTGGATGGAAACCACCTGAGGGCAAATAAATGCTTGTGCCCCCTGGGCTACAACAGCAGAGCCTCAGAAGTACAGCTCTGGAGCTTTGTGAGGTTCACAGATGGACTTGGTGATGGTCCAACAAAGCATACTTTTACACTGCTAATTAATCTTTACCCTGCATTGAATCCAAACATAAGCTTAATATTCAGAATATTACTGTTTAAGTTTCTCTAGCCTTCAAAGAAAAAGCCATACCACGCTAAAAGCACTAATGCAAAGGTATGCAGAAGTGTGTATAAACTTGTAATGTATCTCTCTCTGCAGCTGTTTTGACTTAAACTGTCTCTCTTAGTCAAGCTTCCAAAATTTGGAGGAAACTTGAAGTGGAAAGTTTTCAATTAGAAATAGAAGGAGAGCTCCCATTTAAAACCATGACACTATATTGTCGATTTGGATAACCAAGAGTTATCTGGGGTCATTCACAGCATGTTGTGATACTGATGGCTGAGGAACTTGGGGTAGCTTGTTGGTCTCTGGCTTGTGTGTCCAGCAGATACTTCCCTTTTAGAGTGAACTTACCAGGGATCAAAAATTTGTTGTTTGGGTGACAGGCAGCCTTTGCATTTGGAAAGGCAGATGAAGTTCTGGCAGTGTCCTTTGCTCCTAAGCTACTCCCCTCTTTTCTGGGTCAAGGTGGTCCTTCTACACTGGGGCAGCACCCCGAGTTTGTAGTTGCTGATGGGAACATGTGTAGTGACTGTCTTGGTTTAACCCCAGCTGGCAACCCTGTAACAATTACTTGGGAAGACCTAACATCCCTCTTTCCTTCTTCTTCCCACACTTTTATTGCTGTGCATGTGTTACACGGCCTGGATCACCCACCCCTTTGGTCAGTCAGGGTCACCTGTCCTGGCTGTGTCCCCTCCCAGCTCCCGGTGCATCCCCACCCGCCTCGCTGCTGGGGTGAGAGGCAGAAAAGGCCTTGGTTCTGTGTAAACCCTGCCAGCAATAACAGAAAAGCATCCCCCTTATCAACACTGCTTCCAGCACAAATCCAAGTTATAACCCCATACCAGCTACTATGAAAAAAATGAACTCTAGCCCAACCAAAAGCAGCAGATTGACACTTTCAGGAAAAATGGTCCAGAAGAAGATATGCAGGTGGGCTTCTTTCTCTGCTGTTGCTTATCTCTGCTGAATTCCTCCTCTCTTGACGTGTTGAACGCTCCTGCTTCCTACAGAAAACTTTAGCTCTTATCTTGGGCTCTGATTATAGAAACCTGGAGAGTAGCTGGCCTGCAGCAGCCAGGCTGTGCTTCCAAGGAGAGGTGGTTTACTGGGAGCTTCAGAAGTGAGCCTACACCTGCTGAGAAGGGAGTGGCAGGAATAACTTGCACCTAAGAATACAAACAAGAAAAGCCAAAAGGAATAGGAGATCTTTGTAATGTTACAGTCTCTTCCATCTTCTTACAGCAAGGTCATTAAATTCACCCTTTGCTTCCATAAGGCTTTCACTGGGTGTGGGAAGCCTTAGACTTATAATCCAGAAACTGTTGACAAAACTCTGTTTCTTCCACTGCAGTTTTTTCTTTTTTTTCCCCTGCCAGTATCTTGACAGTGAAGCTGTATTTCTTCAGAGGAAGATCAGATGTTCTTTTAACATTGCAGCAAAACTGTACCACTTAACCATGTTTTGATGCATAATGTAATCAGCTTGATTGCTTTTTAATATGTCATTCAGACCTACAGTTGCTGTCAGCTGGGCTGAATCTGTTCTCTTGGGGAATTTCAGTATTAGTTACTGTGGATCACAGCACCTGGTGGTAACAGGGACTTTTTTCTTTGGTGCAAATCTGTGTCCCCAGGGAAAACTGATCTTACAGGGGAGAGCTGAAGCAAGGTGTGAAAAACGTGCTGGGTTCTTGGTATTCCTCTGCTTCTGCAGTGGGGAGGGAAGGGCTGAGCAGAGTTTGGCCTTCCTGCACGAGTACCAGGTGGGGTATGACAGGCATAAGTGATACTGGGTACACACCTTGCAGGTTTTCTCTGGAGGAGAAGCTGAGGAGGATGAAGTGGCAGCCTGGAAACTGTGCTACTGAGAAGTCTTCCTTCTTGGATATTAGTTGTGTATGGTTTATTATGGTTTGAGCACTGCGAAATTATTACTAAGTTGTAACAGCTTTAAATGTGTTCTGTTTACTTTGCAAATCACAGTGCCAGGTTCCATTAAGAGACAGGGTTTTTCTTTTTGAGTGTTTTGCTTTTGAAAGGCTTTATTGACAGTATGAGGTGTGAAAATAAGGAATACATGTGGCTGTGCTTTTTTTTCTTCCCCATCTGAGTGTTGTAGCATATAATCTTTAATATGAATGTGATCTCACTAAAATACCAGCTGGTTGAATGTGGAGCCTTTTAATGTTGTGCCTTCTTGATTAATTGTGAACTAGACAGGTTTGAGTAATTAAGACTTTCAGTTTTCTTATTGGGGTGTGCTGGTCATAGGAAATATGGGTGCTTCCATTTCTCCTTCATTTAAAGGTTTAAAAAACCCAAAAAATCAAATCCATGTGGACTCATAAGAAATCTGCAGGTGACATAGGTAAGAAATTGCATTTGGCATTTTCATGTGTTTGCTTGCTTAAGCATACCATTATAGCTCTAAGTATTCAGTATTCACTGCTTTTAACAGCAGTGTGCCTAATTTTCTGTGGCAAGATGCTTGGCTGCAGTTTGAATGAGTTAAAAATGGCAAGTAGCTGTTTTATATATACTGGGCACAAAAAAAATTGAACATAATGAAGTACTTGTGAAGTGTCCTTAAGGAAGAAAAAGGTCTCTGTGTGGGAGTGTGAGGAAGGATTAAAACTGAGACAGTCGTTAATCCCCCTCCCCTCTTTTTAAAGAAAGAAGGATTTCTAAGTAACACAGGAGAAAAGAATATTGCTAATTAGAAAGACTTAGAGATAAGAGCATATTGGTTAAAACAAGGCTAATAACTCACCCCTTCAGGCTGATTCTGCGCTGCAATTGACTTTATCTTGCATAAAATACAAATACTGGTTTCATATTTTCATGTCTGCTTCTTTAGCCTTTCCTCCTCCTTTCCTTTCTCCGTAGAAAACTTTTTGGCGAGGCTATTGATGCAAATTTGACCTTTAAGTTTTTGACTGAACAGCTCGTGTATCAGGAAATAGCTTAGAATGTGCAAGATAATTTATTGCAGGAATTTGGTGCATTTTATCGCTCTTTGAAACTTCCAAGGCCTTTTAAAATTCCATCTCTCTAATCTTCCCCTTTACCACGGGGAGGTTCTGCTTTGTCGAGTGTCTCGGAGGCTGGGGAGGTGGTTGCCTTCTAAGTGCCTGGGTGTATGGACAGTGAACAGCTACCCAGCAGGGAGGGGGATGTCTGTCTGTCTGTCTGCCTGCCTGTCTTTTTTTGTCTTGCACCAAACTGTGTGCTGTGTTAGGTGGCACAGCCTGGTCCGGCATGAACCAGCCGCTCCCTTGCCCATCTCTGTGCCCTGCTCTGCACAGGGTGCAACCCCCTCCATTTCCTCTGGCTGTCCCCCCTGCCTGCTCCTTCTGTGGCCATATTAATATGGAGCAGCTGAAGTCACTCAGCTGGCTGTGGGCCAGCCTGTGCTGGATGTGCAGCTGGATGTGGAGACCACTCCAGCACACAGGCGGGGATGTGAGCCATGGAGAGGGGCAGCACCAAGGGCACAGGTACGTCTGGTCTTTCTGCCCTGCCACCTTCAGCATATCCAAATCCTGACATTTCCTGGATTCTCCTTGCTAGACTCTCTGTCCCACTGGGATAATTCTACTTTCTCTCTGGGTAGGCTGATTTGTAAGCTAATGGTCTGCCTCCATTAAGTCATTAAACAACCACGCTTCATTGGTGAAAGTCGTGTTCAACAGGCTTGGCTTTTAAGGTCAGTAGATCTCAGTCTAACAAAAAGGCAGGTGTGCACCTATAAGCATATCATGCAAGCCAAACTTTTAAAAATTGTGGCAGGGCTTCTTTGCACATAACAACTACTGGTAAAAAAAGTAGAAGTAGCAGCTCAGATTATTATCATTATTATCTTGAAGGTTTCTGTATCAGCTGTTTCTTTTGTGGAAAAAGTCAAGCATTTTGCCCAAAATAATGTAGAGGTTACTAAATTTGGGTGAAAAAAAATACAGGAGATCTGAAGTCATCTTGACAGGGATTTCATGTCCTAAATTGATAAACCAATTTCACAGGCAAAGGACTGGTATTTCTCTTTGTTTGTAATCTCAGTGCCTTTTTACTTGGATGTAAAGAGACTGTGTGGTGAAACACTCACTGGATTTACTGCAGTAGGTAATAGGCTTTTTCTTGAAACAATGTTTGTCAACTTTAGAGAAAGCAGTTCCTCATAAACTTTTTATGAGTTCTCCTCAAGAACTGCAATAATAAATAAAAGGGTGGATGCTTGAAAACGTACCACAGAAAGCTAGCAAAAAAGTTCCAATGGGTTTTGCTTCCTTAGAACATAGAGCTTGAAGGAGAAAAAAAGTCCTAGAGGGGGTTTGCTAACTATCTAGATTCTCAGAACTGCCTGAAAAAGCCTAATAAACAATCAGAATTTAGTCTTTGCTAATGCAGTAGCTTTTTCAAACTTCTGTGCTACAGAAATGATTGGTGCTTATGTTTAAAACTGTGGCTTCTAGTTTGCCAAGGCTGTTGCAAAATGTTTTGTTTCATCTTCGTGCAGTAGATCTGGAAAGTGCCTCAGTCCACGCTTTTAAGAAAAACTGTGAAAGGTAAAGAGAAAAGAGAAACTGTTTAGGAGATGCCCTGCACACTTCACTCCATGTGAAGAAGAGACTTTTCCTGCCTCATGCATTACCTGTGTTAAAGAAATCTCTCTGAGATAATGTATTGTCCAGAGGTAATTGGTGTTCACTCCTCAAGTGAGAAAATGTGAAACTAACCTTGGCTGCTGTCATGTTCTGGGTACTGATGTTCTCATAATGAAAATGAACTCAACTCTTGCACTGTTTCTGCTTTCAGGAGTTGTTGTACTGACTTTGCTTTAAAGGAGGAACTTAGCTCTGACCATGCTTTCAATTTCACCCAACAGTAGTAAACACTCACGTGAAGGTCTTTGTTCTGTGTTTTTGTTTTGGTTTTCTGTTTGTTTTGGTTTTTAACTGTAGACTTTGAGTTAGGTGTTTATAAGACTGGGATCTGAGATATTTCTTGATTTGTGTAAATTCTTGTGTTCTATACATGCAGTTTTATCTGTAACTGCCTTTTGTTTTATAAGGCTTGCTCAAGCACTTTCCTCTGGCTGCATTTAACCATCCAGCTAAAAGCATTGGAGAATAATTTGCAAAGTATGTTCTGAATGGCAAATCTCTATAACAGCCCATATGAAATACAAGCAGGATTTCTTATTTAAGTGTCAGGATCTGATGGTAATGCAAAATGAGAATATCTGTAGAGAGGAGTGAAATAGTTTCCAGTCACTTATTTCAATATGACTTTCTGTGTGCTTAATAAAAAAAAATGCAGAATATTAAATGTCCCAGAAAGGACTGAGGAGATGGCAAGGTTTTCCACCTTTCCAATCTGTCAAACTAGATGGCTTAAAACTGAGTTTGAACTCTCTTGTGGTTTTAATTTTTTTTTCTGTGTGCATGCTTCTGCTTCTGTATGTATTTTTTCAATAGTTCTTAGGAGTATCAAGAGTATCACTTGTGCTTTATTGCAAATAGTTTGTATACTTGTAGTACAAATACCAGCCTCTTTGCTTCACCTCAATATGAACAAAATCTTTTTGTTTATGCTCTGCTCTAATCCATAGCTATTGAAGTAATTATTTGTTGCTCTCAGAGTAAAATTTCCTGTTAAAGCATTGGCATAATTCCTGTTGAAGTATTTCTTAGCCTTTCATAATCTAAGACAAAGGAAGTATGTTGCTTGACAGGAGTTGGTGCTTTCTCTTTCCTTTTGGTTGTTTACAAACTTGGTTTTATTCCCCATGAGCAGGATTACAGTGACAACATGGGTTATGTATTTCCTATCACATCCCTAGTAAATAAAATAGATGTGTATTTCCTACTGATTGACACGAGTCAATTGGCTAAATACCATGACAGCCCAGAGATGTCAAGTGCAAGAGTTGTTAGTTTGAACTTGCATTGCCTTTTGTTGTCACTGTTGATATTTTGCACATGCAAACCCGAAGTCAGTATGGTAACAGGAGTTTTGCCTGGTGGTTTTTTTTTTTTTTAATTTATTTTTACTTCTTTTTGACTTCTGAAAAGCTGGGACTTGGTTTGCTCTTGGAGCTACTGCTGTTTGTGCTGGGCTGCTAAATGTCTAAACATGGACTGAAGCTGTGGTGAAAACAGTAGCTTACAACCAACATTTTGGAATTTGCAGGTGTGGGCAAGGTCTCTTTGAGATTGCTGTGCTACTTTTGGACCTGCAGGTGATAGCAAGAATAGTCTTGCATTCAGATGGTATTTCAGAAAAATTCCTTGCATGTGACGTGAAAGAGAACGAGCAGTTGTGTAAAACAGATGCTTGAATGCTTTTGCATATGTGTTGGCCACTGAAGGACCCTCTGCAGTTTACCAAATGTATGAAACCTGCTCAAATTAATAAAGCTGCTTTTTTGACAATCCATTTGTGGAGCTGCTGCTTGTGCTGCACAGAGTGGGAGAGGAGTTCTAAAAACTCAAATGGCAAAAGAGACTTTTTTTTCTTTTTGCTAACACAACTAGCATAGTTAACCCATTTTTATCATCGTAAGAAATGTTTTCTGTGCTTACTAAAAAGGATCCTTAGCTTTGTATGTGGCTCAGTTTTTAACTCCTTGAACCATTCTTGGTTTTATCAAGACCAAGGTTATAACTGGAAAAAAGGAATACAATGCTCTACTGTCACTTGCACATACTGCAGTAAGCCTCAGCAGCATTGAATCATCCAGTGTAATTCTGGTTGTTTCACTCAGCTCTTCACCATTTTTAGAGGATTCCCTCCACCCCAAGACTATTTCTTTCATTTAAATTCTTTGTCTGTTATGTTATCATTTAGTCTGAGGAAAACAGTCATCTTTATTAACATGAAACTGAGGAAAACAGTCATCCTTATTAACATGAAACTGAGGTCATTTTGATGTCATTCTTCAGAAAGAATTTAAATTTCTTTGCAACAGGACACTACTGTAAAAACTGGCTCTTTAAAATGAGCTACTTTATTTGCATTGTAATTTCAGCTGGGCCTTTAATCGAAGGCAATTCAGTTAAGTCTCTACATCAGCTTATTCTGTGAAACTGATTATCATTTCTTTCTGAATAGTTGGCAGTGTGATCAATATGTCTGTGGCTTAGAATTCTAATAGTAATGGCAGCAGTGAGGAGATGATGAATTGAGGCAGTTGCCAAAAGCAGCAACCAGCTTCTTCTCTAAATGACAGTCACAGAGCTAAACTACACCAAGGGCAGTCACAGTCCAAAAGAAACACATCAGTAACAGTTTAAAATCATAGTGCCACGTCTTGATGGCATCTTTTGTTTTCTTAATGGAAGAAGTGTCGTCAACGTGTTATTATGCCTGTCCTAGTCACCCATTTTTACAAACTAGTAGCAGAAGACTTCTAAGATTCCTTTGTTGGCTCTGAGATGTAGGACACAGCTAATTAGCAAGCTCCTTCATTTGAAGCGTCTTCATTAGAGATAATGCCTAATCATGGTTAATGACAGTATTTATTATAATAGTGGATAGTCTGGAGCTGCATCAAATAGTGATTTGTTACTCAATGCTGCTGAATAATTAGGTTGTTCCAGTAATCACCCTGTCCATAGTTATTTTCTTGCAAGAACATCTTGTATATTGGAATATTCTGGCTGGCTTGCCACGGTTGCACTGATGTGTCTTGATCCTTTCTTGGGCACACAAGATTCCCGGATGATACAAGCTGTCACCCTCTTTCCTAACTCCTCCTCAAAATGATTCAACTGTTTATTATTTTCTGCCCCACGCCAGGCAATAGGACAGTTCTTAGAAATCAGTTGCTCTGTCTTGCAGGATGTAAAATAGAGGCAACATTTTCTTCTTTGTTTTCCTTTGCAGATGATGTAGGTTATCTCCAGGCAAGACTAACCTTGGGCTTGTGAGATGCTGTAATGGCAAAACTTCACTGTGCAGAATTTAGCCATCCCTTTTTGCCACACACACCCAGTCATTAGTAATGTTTTGTTTAGTTTACACAATTATCTTATGTAGATAAAACGAGTTACTTTTTATAAATGTAATTTAACAAGCATTTACAAAATATGGCATGGCTTAGATGACCCTTAATCGCTTGTGATTCAACTTGTTGGATGAGCAAATTTGCCAGTACTTATTTTTATGGAAAACACAGAAATTAAACTTTAAAATAAAGCTGTATGTTAGCACAACTGCATCCCTCAGACAACTGTGTGTCATATTGAGCAATGCTGGGAGGACAGTTGATTGCAGGAAGTCTAAAAATACTTTGTATAAGTTCATTGCCTCAGACACACTTGAAGTGACTGAAAACTCGAATGTATGCTCTTTAATATCCCACAGCTTGCAGTTCCAGGGTTTGGAACAGAGAGCCTCTATAGAAAAAGCAGTGAAACTTTAAATTTGCATTTAGAATAATGTGCTTAGGCAATATCAACTGTCTCATCCTGTACAGAGTTACTGCAGTTTCTCTTTCCCCCTGTAAACATCTGGGATTGTGATAATTCTCTAGATTACCTTGGAAAAACAACAGGACATTACACTTGCAGGAAATCAATTGTTGTTCTCCCTGTCCTCCCAAGATACATGTCTGCAAGTGTGTGTGCACCCATGCACAGCTGCAGGGAGATTCTTGGAGGATGAGCAAGAGTTGTTTTCTTTATGATCTTAAGAGGCACCTCTGATCAAGTATAAATAAATACAAGCAGCTTTCCCTTTTAAGTTGGAATCTTGAAGCCAAAGTATCCAAGATGCAGCCACATGCAGTCTGTACAGACATCCTTCCTGCAGATGGCCTCGGGAAACTGTGGTCCTGGGAGGAGTTCAGTGGGTGGTGAGGTGTGTGCCACCCCACACATCCCTCTGGAGCAGGACAGGGACCAGAGCTGTATTTTGTACCTGGAACAGTTTAGGCTCTACATATGTCTTGTCCCTGGTTTCATGAGTGTACTTCAGTGCTTCCCCCTCTTCCATAAAACTCACTGTACTTTGTGAAACATTTTGAGTGTGCTTTTAATAAGTAAAATTAATGAGGCTGCTCTGTTTTTCTTTTTGACCGTAAATTTATGCCATAAAATCTCATGTAGTTTCAATTCATATGTTAACGAATGACTACTCAGTACTCTTGGAACAATGGTTGAAATCACTGTCTTACCAAATGTTGGTAATTTATAATTGTAAAATCATGTTGTTTCTGGTGTATGCATACCATATCTCTGTATGTAATAATGTACAACAGAAATTAGGGGCAGGAGGCAGATTCCAAAAAAAGATGTTATCCTTTCTTTTCAGCCCTGAATGTGCACTACAGAGATTAGAAGATATCACAGGTTGGTTATTAGCAACATCTTGGGTCTAGAGCTCACTCTGCTAGAGCTCTGCTGCCTCTGAAGACTTGTCTAGGCCAGCTTTTTATTTTGACTATTAGTAAGACAACGCCCTGGAGCTCCCTGCTCTTCAGCTGCTCTGTCCCCTGCTAATGGTGGTTCCCTGCTCGCCTGTCTGACAGAGCTGGCAGGGGGATAAGATCAGCAGGAGTGGCCAGGGCTCCTTGCTCTGAGCAGCTGGGATGCAGTGAGCTTGCCAGGCTGTGTGTAAATGTGTGTGCCCCGGTGTGGAGCTGCCCAGGGAGGCTGTTTGGTGAGCTGGGCAGGCTGAGATACGCCTTGCTGCAGACGTGGTCTTGGCGGTGCCGTGCAGCCAGCGTGTTGAGGTTTGTGGTTCTGAACTGCATCCATTGCAAATCCTGTAGGTGAGGTTTGAAAGCAGGCTGGCCTGAGGAGCACCTGCACTTTCCCAGGACGGACTCTTTTAAATATGCAAAATTACAAAAGCACCCAAACAACCCCAATCCTATACGTAATGTGGTCAAATGTCCACCTCCAGAAGCATTTTCTCATCTTTAAAGTTTTCTGTGGGTGTAAGTTCCAGTGCAGCTTCACACTCTGCTTCATCATAATGAAGTCAGAAAGAAATTACTGTCAGGTGGGAAGATATTTCTTAAAGCCTTCTTTCAACATTTGTACCTATTGCAATGCCCTGGTTAGAAGTGTGGGGCAATCTGTAGGTTCTGACCAACAAGAAATGTGCCAGAAATAGCATGTTTTTATGACCCAAAATAACTTTTCAGGCATCAAGCATTATTGTGGTCTTGAATACCAAGCTTGAGATAATAATTTCCTGATATGTGGCAGTAATTGGAAATATTTTTAAAATTATTTTTATAATTGCAGTTCCTATTCCAAAACAAATCACTACTTCCTACTTGTCCTGCACTGAAAATCAGTTTCTTCCTGTCTTTCACTCTTCTCCATTCACTGTTTGCTTGCATGTTCATGCAATTTTAAGATGCCTATCTTGCACTAGGAGAAGTATTTAGGACCTTGAAGATCAACAAGAATAAGCAAATCCAGGAATTGCATGATTCTATCACTTGGTTTCTATCAAAAGAAAGGCAATTTCTTAATTTAGTCTTACTCTATTCTGAATGATGACCTGCATGCATGAATTCTTACCTTCTGCTCTTTCCTATCCCTCCTCCCCATTCCAGATCCTCCAGAAAAATGAGCAGAAAGGTGGACAGTGACTTGATATGTTTGATTTTTAATTTATTTTTTTTCAGGACAACTTCTTTTCCCTTTTTTTTTTATCCTCTGAGCACTCTTGGTGACTCATTGGTCTTTCACCATAATGAGCAATGCCTGGGCATCTCTGTGATGCTCAGACTGGCTCTGGTCAGCAGCACAGTGTGTTTATTTCTGGCCGTGTTGGGCCTTTCTGTTGAGAATAACAAAAATGATTGTGGGAGAAGAATGGTCCCACTGATAAATGAGTGACAGAAAGCCAATAAATTCTGTGCTCTGCTATTAGAAATGAATTCTCTGATCCTAATGCAGCTCCCCTGGGCTTTATGTGACTCTCCTACCTTAAACTAAAGGGCAATTTTATAGAGCATCACACAGAGGCATTAAGCAAACTTGGGATGCATTGTAAAACAAACTTCACATAAAGTTGATCTCTTGTTGTTTTTTTGTTTTGTTTTGTTTTTTTGGGAGTGCAGCTCACACATTATTTGACTTTGCATTTAATTAACATTTTGGATCCCTATGAAAATAGCATAATAACATCAGGAATCTTATTACAGATAGACCATCCAATGAATTTCAAAGTTTTAGGTTGCCTAACATCTTCCATTATAGTATTGTCTTAGCTAAATCATGTTTTAACTGGTTGTGCTAATGACTTTTGGTCCTGGATATCTGTTGTAAGCTGTGTGTGAGAAAAGGAGTAAAAATGAGATAATTACTGGTTTGTTTAAGCAAGATGTCCTTCCTTGTCCTGTAACCCTGTTAAATTGTTTCAGTAGCAAGGCTGAGAGACTCTGGAAGGCATTTAATGATTTCCAACAAGAGCATTTTTTTTTTTTAGAGGGGGTGGGAAGGAAAATCTTGGTCTCAGAAGGAAGAGACTTTTGGAATATTGTTCAAATTTGAAAACAATAGAAAGCTCCTGGATGGGACAGAATTAAGTCTATGGATAGTTCAGCAGTGTAAAGACAGATACTTCTGCACTGTGAATGTTCCATGCTTACAGAGACCAACTAACAATTCTAGGTGGATTTCAGTGTTATGCCAGTGGCAGAATAATAATGCCACTTTTATTACCAATATGTGATACTTTAGAGGAATGAAAACATTATTAGAGAGTTATATTTTTCCTTCTCTTTGTGGCCAAGTCACTAGCATTTTCCCTCTTCTCTCTTGTCTCCTTTTTATCAGCTCAGCTATTTTCTTGAAATAGTGGAAGAAGCATTGTTGACTTGTATCTAGAGTTTTGATTTTGTGCTTCTTTAAAACTATATTACAATTTTATATTCTATTCTGAAGGTCTAATATGTATTTGGGTAGCAAGGGTAAATTATTTTTAAGTCTTTACTTAATTATTTGAACTGGAGCTGTCTGCCTTCACTTTGGGATGTGCAAAGATGATTTGCTAAAAACAGAACTGCTTGAATTGAGTGTGCTTGTGGAAAAGGAGGGCACAAAATGTACATATTTTCAAAGATATGTGTTTTGTCTCAAATGCCAAATTCCACAAAGTTACTTTTTGGTATCTCAATGTCTTTAAAAAAAAGATTGCTCAGCAAAGCCAGAGTCCCAAGTCAGATCCTGACTTCTGCTGGGCCAGCTGAGTCAGTGGCTTACTAGGCAGGTAATTTGGGATAACAAGGTCCAAAGCCTTATTGCCCTGACATTGCCATGCTGGTTTTCCCATTTCCATCTCAAGTGAGTATTCTGGCAGTGGAGTGAGATGCATTCAGAAGAGTTTTGGATGCTTGGCCCAGCAAAATGGGCTGATAATCAGGGTTGTAAATGTGTAAAGCTGCTTCATATTAGTTGTGTTAGTTGTGTGTGTGTGTTTAGTATTTAGATTTTCTCATTACCCTCATCTCTCACATAGAACAAGTTTTATCTGTACATGCCTTTTGTTACTTTGAAGTTGGATGCTCCCAGCTTTGGTGAATGAGGGGCATTAATTACTGTAGCATTTTATATCAATAAAACAGGAAGGGGACTGTGCTTTGTGGTACCTGGGGAAGAAGCATTTGCTTCAGAAAAGACAGCTATTGATGTTCTGTGAAGCTTTAAGATTTTTCCAGTGTGATATTTATCAACTGTGAACATGTAAATTGTTGTATATAAACTTCATGCTCTCCACGAGAGCTGTTTTACAGGATGCATAGCATATGTATGCCAAATTTCACAGCAGAATGTGGTTCACAACCTGCTGGATAGAAGTGACATCAATGTTAGGCTTGCTTAGCAGTGTTTTCTCTGCACAATCCCTTTTAACCTGAGAGGTAGGAGCTGTGCCTGGTTTGTGGCAGAGTCTCTGCAGGAGTGATAGCAGGGTAAGCCGATTAGCATGATTGATACTGAGTGTCAGGGGACTGCCATAATGGGCTACCATTGAGACTGCATTGTGAAACCACACACGGATGAGGTAATCTCATTAGATGATTAAAACCTTCATTGAGTCTACCAGATTGCAGAGCTTTCAGTTGTACTGCTGTTGGGAACTGATGCTAAATAAGTGTAGTGCTGTCCTTGGAGTGATGCTGAAATGGAGATCTTGCTGGGTTTTTCTCCTGGATAATAGTTGCAGCAGCTGGAGGCTGATGAAGGATGTTCCATCTTTCTGTGTTTAAAAGTAAGGTTCTGTATGATGATGCAGTTTTCTCTTAAAATCGTTGTCAGCCTTGTGCTGGTTTTATCATGCTTTGCTGTTCCTTGTGAAATTCTGTGCTGTTAATGTTGGGAGGATGTGCTGTGTGTACCTATGGGGTATCTCAGTGTTTGTATCACCGTGGTGTTTTGTTAAGTGTGCTTTTCCTGCAGGTTGGCTTTGCCTTTGTGATGAGGTGTAAGTGTCACTCCTTATCCTCTTGCCTGTCCTGTTTACAGCATGTGACACGTGCTGGGGGTGTGCAGAAACCCCACCTGGCTTCTTCACGTGCTGCTGCTTCTAAGGAGCCCATTGAAAATGCTGAATTCCAAATGTAAATTATTATACTTAATCTTTGCTTTTGCTAGCAAGCTACAAAATTTCTTATTCTGGATCTCCAGTGTTGCAGTGTTTATAATGCAAGAGTTACTGGACCAGAATTTTGGAAAGTCAGGACTGCTGTTGTGAGACTGGTAGTGACTACTGTTGCTATATAATCAGATCTTTCTGTATTAAAAAATAGTGAATCTGTTGGAACATGGGTACAAACAGAAGAAAGATTTGTAACTTCCATTGTGTGTCCTGAGCAGTTTGTCCATTTGTTTTGCTTACAGAAAATACTGTATGACACTACTAAGCACATCCAATGAGACAAGAGAGAGCGCACATATTCTATTTTTTGGCAAGGGAACCCCAGCAATGAATTATCTTCTGAATTTTGTTTTCAAATCTGGTTTATTTATTTAGCAGTTCTGCAAGGAAGTGACCATTGTCTAGGAGTATTTTGGATCTGGTGTAAAAAAAAATTAAAAATAAAAAAAAAAAAAGAAAAAAAACCCTGCCACAAAACCAAAAATCCACCACAACAAATTATTCCAGTATGTGGAGAAGTGGGGCAATATACACACTGCAAAGAGAATGTTCTTTCATGTGTATTTGACAAAAAATAAAATCTCAAACTTGTACAAGTTAGTAACAGGTTACAGACCTGTGTAAAGTATTGTGTGGATTGTGATCTGCAGAGCAAATGTACATCAGGTTTTCAGGTTTGATTTTACCAGCTTACTAAAACTGGCATAGCTTGATGATAGGAACCATCATCTTGTGATTGATTTTAAAATCCAGGGTTATACTGACTATTAGTGATAGGCAAATTAGAGGTAGGCCAATAATTTGTATGCAAAATCAAGTGAAGTTTCCTCAAATACCAAATACTTAGGAAAATAAATTAATTGAAAAGTGTTCTAATTTTTTTCATTTTGAAAAAAAGTTTTGAACTGTTCACAAAGTGTTGCTTTACTGTAATTATCTTTCTGTGTTGCAGACTCAAGTGAATTGACTCTTACAATATCTTGTGAATGTATACTTAAGAAAATATTTTTCATTTCAACTTCAGCTTGCTCTCAAGTACGAATTATCTCAAGATCTCCTTTTTGGAGACCTTGATCAAGTCTTGATGCTTTCTGAAATGTTTGGGGCTACTCTATTACTGGCACTATTTTGCAGCTACTTTTTGCCTTAAGGGCAAAGCCAAGCGTTGTTATGCAGCTGTATTTTGCCAGTGAAGGACCTGTTCCTCTGAACAGAATATAAAATTATGGAGTGTTTCCATGAAACAAGGCAAGTGTTTTGAGTATGTGAATAGAAAACCTCCTTTGTTGGCATGAGTGCAGCCCAGCTTACTCTTCCCAGAGCGTCTCCTGTGGATGAAGGAGAGAAAATCACAAATGAGAGACCTCACAAGACCCTTTGCAAAGGGAATGAGTTACTTCATGCAGCTTTCTTCTTTCTGCATGTTGGATGTGCTTAGAAAATGAACTCAGGGGGTGAAGCCCTGTTGGGTGTTGGAACAGATAAGTGACTTCAGGATCACCAAGATAGAATGTAAGCTAGGGACTTAAATCTGTGATTCTATTTGCTAGTCTGCCTTTCTTATTTAAAACTTCTATCTCTTTTTCTGCTTATATAGGCTGGTTGTAAAATGGCTGAAAAAAATCCATAACCTGTCTTGGTTCAGATGTACTTGTTTCAACTCTGTATCTGTAAACTGAGTCCCCTGGAAAACAACTGTAAATGACCCATCTCCAAACACCTCTCCTGACTAAAGTGAGGAAAAAAAAATATTTTAATGTCATGTTTTTAGATAAATGTTGGGTAGAGAGGAGAATTGGAGTCAAATGCCCAAGCTGTTGCAGAAGAGAGGGGGGTAAGACTGAACCCTCCTCTTTGGAAAGTGCAGTGGAAGATCTAGGTTTCCCAGAATGTTTTTTTGGTCCTTATTCTTTGTTCTTAAAGAAAACAAATAGGTTTTTTCCACTGGCTAAAATTTTGATGATGGTAATTTGTGCTTTGCCCACCAATTTCCTTTCACTGTACGAAATCTATATCCGCTGTTTCTTTGTTTCTTTTGCCTTGGGTTAAGCCAGGTGATTTAAACTACTTGATTGTCTGTCCCTACAAAATGTTCAGGAGTTATTTTGCTAAGCATGAACCAACTCTTGAGCCATCTTTTTTTTTTTTCCAAGAAACTTTCCACATTTCTTAAAATAGTGTGTTCACAACATATTTTGCTCCGCTGTTTCGTGCTGTTTTCTTCCTTCCCACCTCCCATAACAGCCTGGTGGGTGAACCCAAGCAGCAGCTCATGATCTACCTCTTTGCTGTTTCTTTTGTAATGTGTTTGCTGAGCTGGCTGGCCTGCCTCCAATAGTGCAGAAGTGTGTTTATACATGCAGCCTAACAATAGTATCATAACACCAATTTGTTTTACCTGGGCTGGAAATAACAATCTAAATATTGTGAATCAAAGAGAAAGCAGTCATTTGTATCTGCCTCTCTGCCCTGCCAGCTCATTTCTGTGGAGTGTGATAAAGTCACTGAAACTTTTCTAGCGTTCTGTGGGAATTTTGTCAGTTCTGTCAGGATGATGTGATACTTCTTCTAAATGCTAAGAGAAGTTCAGCTTCTCCCCCAAGCTGCATCCAGTGTTGCCAGGCAGAAGGTGATTAATTTGTATGTCTAATTCAGGCACAAGGTATTGCAGAAAATCATCTATCCCTGCCACCATGGTGAGGAATTCATAGTGTAGCAAACCATTAAACTGTGAACCATTTAACTGTGCTTTTATTATTGTGTTTGAGCAGAGTTGTAAGAGGTAGAAAGCATACAATAAATACTGGTTATGCTTATTTATTAGTCATGAAGTGACTAACAAATTGATTGATCAGCATGTTTTGGTTAAGGTGCCAAGACATTAAAATAAGTGCTTTTTATTGTTACTTTCATCATCAAAATAATTTTCCTCTGGATTGAAACAATTTGGATTGTGTCCATCAGTTGCTGATGTGAGCAGCCCTAGCAGTATTTATGCTATTCACATGCCATGGGGCTTAATGTTTTAAAGTTTATGTTTTTAAACCTAAACACTAGGCTATATCATCCATTATCCCGTCCTCAAAACCTTCTGATCTTCACTGGGTGGTGGTGTCATTTTGCTTTAGTAAAATCTGAGTTGACTTGCCCAATCTGTTGGAATATATCTTATTTTCTATGAAAAATTTTTAAATGGGAGTGTAAGAATGGATGTTCTGGCCACTCTGGCACATCAGCTTGCTACCAAAAGTGAGAATGCTTTTGTTTCCACGTCACTCAGCCTTTGGCCTCTCTGCCTGTCGAGCATAACTGAGTGCTCTCAAATCATGTAGTAGCTCCAGTGAAGTGGCACCTGCCTGGCAGGGGGCTGGAGCTGATAGCAGCAGCACAAATAAAGTGACATCAGTAGTGTCTCAGTGACAGTGAAGATGCAGTCACTCTGCATCACTGATTTCCAAAATTCTGGTTTGACGTTGTTATTGCTGGTCTTAGTTTGTGTCTCATGATTCGAGTTGTGAATAAGCAGCTTCAGCTCTGTGGCTTTCTGGAAGGAAGAGGCAAAACAACTTGTTCAAATTTAAATTATCAAATCAGTTGTGTGTCTAACTGGATTCACGATAATAGTGTTAGATATAGGTTTAGGGGGTAGAAAATACAATGGTGGGAATCTTGTACAAGATATTGTACAAAATTAAATCTTGTTTCTGATTTCATGCCTCTTGCTCTTGTCTCATGGCTCTTTCCATTTTAAGGACTAAAAAATGGTCATTGTTAGAAACAGAATGCACTTTTTCAATGTCGTGATACAGAGATTGAAAAACAACCAGTGTTATAACAAATCATTATTACTTATTGCATTTTTATGAGTTATTATTACTCATAAGTGGCTCCAGAATGAAAAGGGTTAAGTTAGGAGTTGAGATAAAGTACCTGCTGAATTAAGTTGTTTTGTCCATTTGAGGTTATCCGCTATTAAAAATATTTTGAAACTTCTGCATGCGTACCTTATAATTCTGTTAGATGACAAACAAAATGTAGAAAAACATGTTTTTCCCTTTCCACAGTCACATTGTTCCTGAAGTGCTGGCAGTGGTAAGAGCTTCCAGTCAGTAAACAAAGTGGATGCCGTTTAGGTGTATAAGAAAGACAACAAATACAGTAACAAGGAGTCCAGTTTTAGAGTTTCTTTCCTGTCTGTAAGTTAAAAATTAAACACTTTTATAGCAAGTGAAAACAGTTATGAAACTCTCACCAAAAAAAATGGAAAAAAACAGTTGGATAATGCTGTGCTTGCTTTTCATGTCAAAGAGCAAAACGTAAAAATGTGAAGTATTTTGCAGACCAGATAAGGTAAAGGGTAACACTTGAATCTGCTCAAAACTACCAAAATAAATAATAAAAATCTGATGGGGTTTAAATTCTGAGAGGAGTGTTGGTAGTTTAATGGTAGATTTTTTTTTCTTTAAAATATTTTTAATGTTTTTCTCTATTCCGTGATGTGATCTGATACAAACGAAGGAATGAACAATCTCACTGTACTGAGCAAACAGCAGGACTAATTGTTCACTTTTTATTGAGTGCACAGAGGAGGAGGGGAGTAGTTTGTGGTGAGATCAGAAATTTTTGTTTTCCATTAATCTCTTAGTTACTCATCAGAAGGATGCTGTTATTAAAAAGAGCAAGAACAACAACCTCCACAAGGATAAATGCTTAAAAGAAGAAATCCTTCTTAGCAGTAGAAGGTGGAGATGAATGGTGATATTTAAAATGTCTTGAGTTTGTGGGCATTTCCTAGATTACAAGGATCATCTTACAGGGCCTTTTGCCTTGTCTTGTTCTTTATCCAGAGAAATGCCTGGCAGGAAAATGCATTTTCAGTGAATTTAACGTTGAAACGATGCTACTTAAATTATTTATCCTTAGATTATACTAAAGATGTTTGTATTCATCATCTTTCCAGATGCACAAAGCATGACTTTTCTTATGCTTAGATGAAGCCTTAGATGTGGGATGCTTTTAATGAGCTAGATGTGAAACACTGGACATTTGGTAAACTAAATGCCCTTTGTCTGGTAGGTGGTGAGATGCAGGGAGCTGTTCAGCTGGAGCTGCAGCACAGCTGTGGTGTCTGCCCTTGGAAATGAGGGCTAAGAAACAAGTTCCTCCTTTCATAACACAGCTACATAAAGATATTTTTATTTTTCTCTCTTTGCTTACTTTTTGTCATATGATATTTACAGCAAAAGAGTATTAGTCCAAATGGCAAGAGCTGTTGAGGAAAGATTTCACTCAGCAATTGTTGAGGGAAATGCTTCATTTTTAGAGAATATGACATAAAGCTTCCTATCTTTTCACTTGCTTTAACTTAGCATCCAAAGTGAATTCAAGGTGAGTCTGGGAACAAGCATTATTAGATCTTTCACCTTCTATTCCTTTTGGTTTTGCTTTTCTCCTCTCAAGTATGCTAACTCCCTATTTTTTAATTTTCATCTTATTTTGAATGAAGGTTTCATGGACCCTGGGGGCTGGCCATTAATTTTAGGCCATTGTGTGAATGCTAACTACTTAAAAATAGTCATGGAGCCAACCTTGCTTCCTCTCAGGGTTTATCAGTTGGAAGCATCTTCTTTTTATCCCATGTGTAAGCAAAGACCTCTCTGGATTGATGATTTGATCTGTATAATGGAAAATCTAGGCAGGATATCCTTTCTCTGTTATTCCTTGGTGTGATGGCATCAGGTTGTGTCTTAAAATGGGGGAAGGGAAGAGGAGGATCCTATTAGCAAGACAGAGTGGTATCAAGGGACTCCTAAACTGCAGGCTGGCTGAGGACCTCGTATTTACTTTCCTCGTTGAACTATTTGTGTTTCAAGCTGTTCCTCTAACGTGCCAGGAGTGGCTCGTGCTGCTGTGCCCAAGCTTGCTCTTTGCTGTTTGAGTGTTTTGTATTTGGAGTTGTTGTTGGATACCGAGGGCTGTGAGGGGCTTCTCTGCAGTTATTTTGAGCTCTGGCAGACCTTAATGAAATATTGCATTGACAAGGTAGATCCAGTCTTATCCTGCAGAAATGCAGTGCCTGAGCTTCCCCTGCCAAGAAAAGAATGTTTCTGTTGTAATTCCACTATTGAAATGCCTCTGAAATGGAGCAGTGCCCAACGTGCAGTGGAGGTGCAGTGAATGCTTGATAAATTGTGTGCATGGGGTAGCAAATGTACTCAGAATTATGTTGGAACATTAATAATGTTGGAAAATTATTATGACCTTGCACTTCAACGTGCTGGTAGCTATTCCATGTCACACTCATAGCTTGAAATTTTGCTTGGTGTTTGCAAGGCGGAGGACGTTACCAACCTCTGATTGTGGGAGAGCCTTGGATTTGGGGTGCTCAGGACCAGGAGTCTGTGTAAAAATGACACTGACTCTTTATCCCACCCCCTGCTCCCTCCTCAAACACAGTGTAGCTCTGGCACAAGGGGTGAGTCCCTCTCTGAGCTGATGCTTCTGTTCTTCTGTGACCTCTGTGTGCTGTGGTGTAACCGCAGAGGAGGAACCTGGGACGTGATCGTGGCTTTGCAAAATAATAATCAGCAGGTACTTGGGGTGCAGGGCAAAAAAAACCCATTATAACTAATAAAAAGAAATGCTGTAATTGCCTATTTGGACTTTGGAATCTGTAACCCTCCAGTGTTTGTGCCAAGCTGTTGGTACAATATAAAGCACATGAATTTTTTACTGTTAATGGAGATATGTATGGGATCATTGCTTGAGCTTTTATGTGAGGAGTAAAGATCTTTCCTCCTGCACCACAACGTGCATCTCAGCTACTCAGAGTTAGCAAAAGTCCTTTTTGTCTTATTAAACTGACTTTCCATCACCATGGATTAACTGCAATGTTTAAATGCATGCTTGCATTTCTTCTAAGAATATCTTCTCCTTTTATGGGACATGTGCCTATTTCTGATCTAAAAGCTCAGATAAATAAAAGTTTTTAAAAGAAAATTTTAAAAGTTTTTTTTAAAGAAAGACAAATACTCTAAGAAACTTCTCCTACTCTTGCTTACACTACTGGAGAAGTAAGTTTTTGTTATATAAAAGCCTAATGACTATGACTTAAACACAAAATCTCAACATATGCAAGCATTTGTATCTCTGTGCTCTTAACAGTGCCTAGTAAAAGTTTCACAGTTTTTAGCCCCATTTAACCAAGGATTTTGAACTAACTTTTTAAGTCTATGTAAATAACATGTTTTAAGCAACTGTTGAAAAAAAGGGAAGTTTTTCAAATCTTAAGCCCACCCCTCATGTATTAAATCATTTGAAATCTTACAATTGCTGTTATTTTCAGTCCATTGTGTCTGCTTCCTGTTGGTCAAAGGTTATGAGGATAGGGTGGTGTAGAGTGAGGTGGGAAGCCGGCAGGAAAAAGAAAGCTTTGCTTATTTTGGGGTAGACAAAACTACAGAAATGGCCACAACATCGCTTACATTTTCTGAAGACTTGAAGAGGTAAACTAGTCAAAAACTGTGCTCTTGATGTTGTTTGTTTTCCTGCTTTGTAATTTAGGTATTGGGGAGAAAGAATTGGAGAGAGTAAACAGGGGCTTCCTTAAGGAATGTTATCTTTGTGCTTGAATTTTTTTTTGTTCAAAAAGAACTTTCGTTTTGATTTACAAGTGAGCTCGGTGAATTCTGTTTCTGAAGGAAGAGCCTAAACCTCTCTACCTGTTTGTTCACTCGTGTCACTAGCTCTGAAAAACAAGGGAAAGGTTTTGTGCCGTGAAGTGCACACAGAAGCTCTGATGCATTGCTCCAGTACCTTGTGGCTGTGTGTTAGGTGTGTTAATGCAGCTCTCTAAAAATACATTTTACCTTAGTATTTGTGCTATTACTGAGGAGCTGTCTGTGATTCCTTGTCTGTGTCTGTGAGTCCTTGTCTGCTCACACAGCTGGGAATTTGTTGTGTGGTTATGTTCTGCAAAGCTGTTCATCCTGATAGTGCACAGCACAAGGGTACTGGTACAGTCTGGGAAGGAGCAGAAAACTTTTCCATGTGAGCTGATGAGAGCTAGAGGACTGTTTTGTGATCTAATCCAAGTAATTATATTGAAACATCTTAATTTTCAAGTATCCTGGTATGTAGTTGAATTTGCGGTGTGATGTTGCTGGTTTCTGAATTTCTTAACCATTTTGTTACTGCCAGTGAGTTATTTGAATCTAAAAGTATTGTTTGCAATTTTGTTACAATAGGAACTCAAGGTTAAAGAGCATAGTGAAAGGAATTTATATATCATAACGTCTTGAAAAGAATTTGGACTTTGTGCTTGTTTGTTTAGAAATAAATTTTTCTCTGGAGTTCTTCAGGTCAGTTCTGCTCAGAAAAAACTTCTGGAGCCCAACTGGTAAATATTTTCAACCATGTAAAGTGAGAATGTATGTATCAGAATGCTAACTTTTATTTTATCTTAGCTTTTACTTTTTTTAGCAACTCTCTGCCATCTCTGCACATGCACATTTCAGATCTGGTGATTTGTAATGGGAAAGTTTATAGCTTTAGTGTTAAAATGTGGATTGCCATTCCTAATTCTTCCCGTTTCTTATACACAGGGGAAGAATTGCATGTTCCTTATATATGAATAAGGAATTCCTTGCAATGCCTCACACTGTATAAAAACTACTGTGCTGATTCTCCCTGTGAAGCTTGGGCAGAACAATAGGTTTCCTTTAGCTTTCCCTTCACTGTGCCTGAGGAAAAGGGCTTGAGTGTCTGTCCTTTCATTGCTGGAGCAGTGGCTGACTATTTGCAAGAGAGGCTGCTGCCTTGGTCTGCACATACTTGATTTGCAGAGATGTCAGTGGCTGTGCATCCTTGCTCTCATGAGGAATGGATAAGGATGCAGTGCCAACATGTCTCAAGTTTAATTTGTAGGGATTATTTAAAACATAGTCTGAATTTCCATTGGAGACTGGGTGTTAATGGATGGCTAGGAGCTTCTTTAATACATCTAGTAGGTTAAACAAGGTTAGTTACTTGGGAGGCAAATGGTAGAAATTATGGGGTATCTTTGTGCCATCATCCTTAATTCATTGCTAAATCCCTCTTAATTCATCATTCCCTATTGAAGCTGGAGAAACTGATGCTTCTGGAGCTTAAATCCCCTTTCTTTTGTAGGGTGTACAAAGCACAGGGTTTAAGCCTATGAATATTTTGTTGAAGAGATGATGTACAGAATGCTTGGTCTCCTGTCATCTGTAGAAGACTCTTGTATTGTTTTCAAAACGAGCATGCTTGAGTGATCCAAACATGAAGCAGTGACTCAAGCATGTGTTGAATGGTCACTGCAAACTGCAGGGTCCTTTAGAGGATCTGTTAAGTTACAAAATTCTAGTGTCTCCTCTTGCTTTTCCTTGTGTGTAAGTCTTCCATAGATGATGAAGATAGATACCTATACGGGAGAGTAAGAAGGAAAAAAAATAAACCTCAGTTTGTACAAAATATTACAGGAAACACTGGGCTTGTGATCTGGGAATTTTTCCCCATCTTGTTACAAACATTGCTTCAAAATGACTGTCCTCCTAGTAAATGAGGAATGAATGGATAAAAGTAGATGGTGAAATAGTTAATCTGCAATTATGCCTATTAGAGGGCAAGCAGCTGTTGATATCAGTGGAGTGTAGGCTTGACTTCTCAGCTTTGAATTTTTCACATCTTTATAAATACTAAATTTATTTTTTTTTTCTGGGTGCTGCTTCATGCAGCCTACACCCATGAGCTCAGTGGAATCCAAGTCAAACAGCATGGCTGATGTCTTCTCTGCCTTGTCTTATTAAGGGGGTCCTGTCAGCATGGTGGTAATCCTTGTGATAATCAATGTACAGAGACTTCTAAAAACAGGGCAGAGCCTACCCCGGATGATTTGCTTTCTTAGATTAAGAGTTGTGGGGAGAAGTGACTTCTAATTAAAAGCTGATGAAAAGGCTGAAGCAACTTTAAAAAAAAAGCTTCAACAAACAAACCTTTGTCTGGTGAATACACAAAAACATTATTTTCAAAATAAATCCATGTGATGCAAAGCCACATTGTAATTCGGTTGGGTGGTCACAAGCACTGTCAAAGAGGCTTGAACTTTAGGAGGAATCTGAAGGAAGGAGATGTCTTGCCCTTGCTTTTTTGTTCAGGAAGCCTTCAAAAGAAAGATGAGAGATGTAGGAGAGAAGGAAAAATGATCAAAATCTGATATCAGTGGTAGAGCAAAAAGTAGTAGGGGGAGACTTGCAAGAGGGAGAGAGTCAAGCAAGAACACAGATCTTTCTCAGCAGAAAAAGCCTCAAAATAGGAAAAGATGCCCAAAAAATACAATAAAGCAAGTCAATAAATGGAGAACTTTAAAATAGAAGATGATGTAATCAGAATGAGAGAAGGGAGATTCTCCTGGCAGCATTAGTTCAAATCAGATGGATATGGGAAGGACTAGAGAGGGGGGTGATCAGAACATGCCCATGATCAGAGAGGAAATGACCAAATTTTAGAAATATTCTGGGAAACAGGGCAGCAAACCAAAGGCCTTATAGATGTGTGAGTAAGGGACCTGCAATAGCTGTTATTCTCCTTGTGCCAAAGCAGACCTCACGCTGTGAGTGTTGTGTCTTCGCTGCTGACAAAGGAGTGAGATGGAGTGCTGAGAGGAGATAGCAAAGCTCAGCTCAGCCATGGGGAATGTGCTCCCAGCAAGTTCCTTGGAGTTATGTCTTGGCCACACAGGCTGGGTGGTGGAGGAGAACAACCAGAAGTGAAAAGGTGGGTTTGCAAGAGACCAGAACCAATGGAACTTCTATAAGCATTTCAATTGGATTAGGGGATGTAGGAATAGAGAGGGATGATCTGGTCACTGGCCCTGGCTTGGAGTCAGTGAAGTGGGGGCTCAGGTCCTGCTGCTGCTGCAGGGCTCCTGCTTTATTGCTCTGTATAGCTCTGAACAGGCTCTCCTTTGGTGAAGAGATGGTGATAATTCCCTGGTGTGCAGGAGTAAGTTTGTGCTTGCCATTGGAAAGTTTCTGACATGTTGCAGAAATGTATTTACTGAAACCAATTCTAATAAGGATCAGTTTAATGTAAGTTAGATGGTACAGACCTGGCTGCACAATTCCACATTGGGAATAGGGATAAGGATGTAGAAAAAGAGATAGAAAAGGCAAGAAAAAAGTTAAGATTTCTCATGCAAAATGGAGAGAACAATGAAGATATTCGCTTAGTTTCAGATTCACAAAATGAAGCAGCAGTTTGTACTACATTGTCAGCATTTTATTTTGTACCTTTTTTGGCACTTCAATTCACTCTGGCAGACTAACTCACGTGCTGAAACATCAGTTATGAAATAGAACTCACAGTAAAAGTGTGTGGAAGTATTGTTCTGCTGTATTTTCAGTGTTTTGTTTATTTAACAAGCTAAAGTTAGAATCGACAGCACAAGACTAGAAAATGGTGACAATAGTTTGAAAACAGGAAATTTTGGCCTTGTGTGTATTCGGAACAGATGATCAGGATGATGGCCAGGAGAGTGGAAACTTCCACTGAGACTGTTTTTTCCTTATTTTGCACAGTGAGAAAAGATGGTGCTTCCTGGAAAACAAGTCTTAAGTATTTAAAGAAAGTCATAACATATTCAGTATTTTCCTCATATTACATTTGTTTGTTTTCCAACAATCTGTTTACACTTCTTAGTATCTAGCACTACTAAGAGTAGAATGCTTGGACTATTGTTAAATAATGAAATTGCTGATTCTGCTGTATAGAATTAAGACACTAAATATACTTTGAGGTGTTTTTTTGTTCTTGGTTTAGTTCTTCTGTCTTAGGTTTCAAAAAAAAGGGACATAATTTTTAGGGAAGAGGATAAGAGGACGTCTATTGCCAGTTGGTGTTATGACAAGGGTTTCAGAAATAACTAGTAATTACATATTCTTCAGTCCTTGGTGCTCATGATATGGCCTTTAAAAAAGAAACCAGATTAAAAAAACCCCTCAAAACCAACCAACTAAAAAGGTTTTAAAAGATTTACAGAAAACGCTTTCCTTAAAGCACCCCAAAATAAGAATTCTATGTAGAACTCCATATGGAATTAGCAAGTGCTAATTTCTTGGGGAAAACATTTGAAATTTTGCAATTTCACCATGCTGGAGTTAGTCCTGCAAGTTGGAAGAGCAGCAAGTGGGAAAAGGAAAGTCCTGTACTTGAAGCATTGTTACCTGATGTGACCTCTCTGTGCTGCTTCCCAGCAGTGCTCCCTGGGACGTGCCTTGTGGGATGCAGCTCCTGGGGCAGAGCTGTCACTGGTCTGGGCTGACCACAAACAGGACTTAAAAAGAAGCACAGTGAGAAGGAACACTTTTATTTTTGTCTCACTTGAGCTTCTGCTGGGGTGCAGAGCACGTGTCTAACACACAAATCAGTGAAGCTGTGCCAGAGGTGTGTCTGTCTTCTGTGATGGCTGGAATACCTGGACACTGGAAATGTGGAGGCAAAAAGGAGCAGAAACACTCAGCTGCTCTTTGGGGATCCTTTTTCTGGTTGTTTGTTGAAGACATGTACCAGTTTCACTGTTGTTTAACCTTTGCACTGAAAAATAAGTAGAAAGAGAGGAATAGATGAAATAGATGGGAGCAAAAAGCATAAGGAAAATTAAATCTTGATCCCAGCAGACAACTGAAAAATGCTCAATAGTAGCTGCAGGACTTAAATGTCCACAAGAATATTATTAAGTCACCTCAGGCTGTGTCTTTTGCTACTTCTCTCTGGTTCATGTTCTGCCTTCTGTCTTCTGTTTACTTCATAAGTTGTTTTGGAGTAAGGAAATGTCTTGTTGTGCATGTATGAAACACCAGGTACATTTTTGGAGCCCTCCTTGTGCCCCTGGGTAAGTAATTTCTTTCTGCCAGGTCATAGTTGATGTTTCTGAGAAAGGAGGATGCCAAGGATGCCAAATAGTGCCCTTTTAAAGCCCTCTGTGAGTACAGAGATGCAAACCTAAACACAAACATCTGCACACTTGAGAAATGAGAAGGAAGACCTGAGATTTGTAATTTTACTCTTGGCTTTACTGGTTATCCATGGGGAAAGATTTATTAGCAGTGTTAATGGGGTGGAGTGTCAGGGATACCCTCTTTGACTTAGCCAGTGCTCAGGAGTTTTGAAAGGCTTTTTTGACTGGATGCTACCCAGAAGAAAAATGGTGACAAATGTGCTAGAAGAGGAAAATCAGCTTTAAGCAGCCTTAGAATAGTGGGTAACAGCAGTAGGAGACTAGAGAAGGATAATTGATCAGTTTATCAGCAATCAGTCACTTGGCCATGTGAGAGCTAAATCTGTAAGAAATGGACCAGAAAAACTGTCTTTTATTTAACACCTCTAAGCTTTTATTTAAACATGTCATGTAATCATTTTGGCCTCTTGAGCAACAGCTTAAGGGGATCTAAAAGGAAGGTTAAATCCTTAAAAAAATTATCTGTTCTTTCCTGCCCCTTCCTTCTTCCTTTCCCTTTCCATTTAGATATACATCCCCTACTTCCTACATCTTTGAACTACAGGCAGCAGCTGAATGAGGTACATTTAGAGTGTGTATGGGGAGAGGGGAGGGGAAAATAATCCATAAATGTAAAGATTAAGGGAAGTATAGCTACAAATTCTTCAACAGGTGTACTTCTTGTGAGTAGGGTATATTGTAAATTCTGTGTACTGCATGCAGTAGTATGAAAAAAAAAGAAGCCAAAAACCAACTAAAACTTAACACTGCTGCATGATGCTTTCTATCAATTTCTTAGCTCATTCATTCACATTGAAATCAGCAGTTTGCATAAACCTTAGTTAAAAAATCCCTAATCGTAGGAATATCTTGGTTTTACCTTGTAACCTTACTCAAAGTGCTGTGTGAGAAAGACAGAATTGCACTGTTCCTTTGATCATTTGATGCTCTGTGGGTGAGCAGCTTGTCACATTTCAGCCTCCCTCCAAGGCAGGCAAACAAGCTGGTTTCTATAGTTATGATGGTCTCATGATGCGCTGGTCTCATGACAGAGGCAGGACAATGTTTGGCAGGCGTGCTGTGTCCTGTGTTAGCCCAGCTGATGTGCAGCCCAGAGCAGAAAACAAGCTCAGAGGCACACAGGGCCTTTCTTAGACTGAGGGAAAAGCAGCAAACCTTGCTAAACTGTGTTTTGTATTAATTTACAAAGACTGCACAGGCTTTTGGTGAACTTGATTGCCATGATGTTGGCCTTACAGCACTTATAAATGAGCCATTTTTCTTCTGAATTAGGTGTTTTGCTCTGCAAGCAGTGTTTAGTGACTAAGTGCTAGTATAGTTATAAAATATATTTTTAAACCCTATTTATATCAATAACATCTTTTATATATTTGAGTTAATTTTTCATTTAAAAAAATAATTGCTCAAATTTCTTCCCAGAATTAAATAACCCAAAATGTGTAAATCATATTCTGGCTATTTTTTCAACTTCTCAAACTTAGAACAGTTGACTACTAGCACAGAAAACCAGTGTTTGATAATGTATGGCTGTTAATAGCATCAGTTATGTGACAGATAAATAATTGGCACCTTTAATTTTCCTGTGACGTAAATTGGTTACATCTTTTTGAGTGAGTATGAGAAATAGTCTCGCTCTTCTGTAAGAGAAAACGCAAACTTTTCAAACAAAAATGGGCTAAAAAAAGAAAACAGAAAGATAAAACTTGCCTAACTATGTATTTGCACACGTGCACTCTCTCTTTCAGAGCCTGCTCTTTGGAAAGCTGTTGCTGAAGAAGCTCTTCTTGCACATGCAACGCAAATAACCCAAAATTCTGTACCTCGGTGGGGCAGTGCACAGCTTTCATTGCAGCGACAAATACTGAAATGTTAAAAATAGATCAAGCTTTAAGAATCCCAGATATTTTCACATAACAAAGGGTGATTTATGTGAGCTCATTTTGCACTTTGACAAAGTATAGAGGCGCTTTTGTACTATGATTAGCGAGGGTGCTGATGTCAGTTCGCTTGTCTAGCTTTAAGCTTTATTCTGCTGCTAAATTGTGCTTTGTGCTGTAGTCCAGAGAACCTTTGTATCTGCCTTATTAGTGTGTAGTTTATGGAATTGCTTTTGTTTTTGGATATAATCTGTGCCAGTTTCAGTGTGTGACTCACTACAGGACTGAAATAAATGTTCGCATATGCACTATGTGAAAAACCATCAAAAATAGTAGCAGGTGCTAGCAGGCTAAATTCAATGTTTTAAGTACTTAAGAGTTGCTGTTTTGTAGCCTGAAGGGCTGAAAGGAAATTCTATTTAGCTCAGTGGCTTTTTCTCCGTTTTAGAGTCCTATTTACTCATTAATAATCAACAGAAATTTTTGGGATTTCTGAAAACTTATCAACCCAGTGCTAGAAATAAACTTTTAAAAGGGGCACGCCTGGCTGATACAGAGTTGATGGATTTTTTTTTTGCATGGGGTTTTGTTGTTGCACAAACCGTGAGACAAAACGCATCGTGCTTCTCAATTGCCCTTGTTCCTCTCCTATCTCTAATCTCTTTCCTCCTGATTTCTGCTTTGAAAATTTCATCTGAGTGACTGAAGGCTGAGGTTAAAGATAAAGCTTGTTTCTGAAGCAGCTTGTAGCAGTTATCTGTGATCAGCCTTGCCTGGAGAGAGGCTCCCCTACTGAAGTTTCCTGTTATCCCAGCATCTAAGTTGTCACTTGATTTGGAAGCAGGAAACAAAACAAACTCTGCTAGTGTTTTTGGGTCACTGTTGAACGGTGCTTATCCAGCTGTGCTGCTAGGATATACTCACATTTGAAATCTAAATTGAAGGGGTTTCATCTGTTGCATCTTCTACATTTTAATTGTTCACCCCGTTAAACTTACTGCTACCGTGGAAATAGCTGCTTGAGACTTTGACTTGATTCACCCAGTTCAGCATTTGTTGTTATTCAGAAGTACAATAAATACAATTGTTTTGTAAAGTATAGACATTATCTTAAAATAAAAAAATACCTTTAGACCTTTGGTAGTTGGAGAATGGATCCCAAGCCTTAATTAAGCTGTATTTTCTGTATTATCTTTTCATAATAGCTTTCTAAGCTTGATACCACAAAGAGGCATGCCCATTTCACAGGGAGGGTTTTGTGAGTGTCTGGGGCAAAGCTGATGGCACTCATTCAGAGTGGGGAAATGGCAGTGCAGCTCTTGCTCCTTGTCCCTTATGCCCTCCTTCCACTAGTTTGTTTGAAGGTAGCACCTACAAAATTGAAATGAATGCGCTCTTGTGCCTCACAGAAATAGCTCTGAATCTTTCCCTAATCCAAAGTATGAAACTCTTGTTTTCATAGCTGCTGTCCCAGTGTTTAAAGGATGTCACACATTTTGACCCCTTCTGTGACCATCCTTGCTGATTTTGTTCCTTTCCTTGGTTAGCACACAGCCAGGGCTGGCCAAAAGGGAAATGCACTCACCTGTCTTATTTATGCATTTCTTCTGCTGTTTTGTTTTTTAGTTTGTTTTTATCTTCCAAAGGACTTGCTGACAACCTTGCTTGGATATCCTAAAGAAGTTTAAAGTGGGGTGCCTTGGGGCGTGGTGTGGGTCTGTGGTGTAGTGCACAGTGGCTTGGCTGCTGCACTGATTTACCTTCGTCTCCAACTTTGCTGAAAAGTACAAAAACAAATGCATGGCACAGGGGTGGAGCCCCATGTGTCTGGGCTCTGCTTTCAGATTTCTCAGTGCAACTCTCTTAGTGAAACATGGCAGTATATCTGGTTTCTTCTGCTGTGCCCATTATCCTGGTACTGGGGTGCAAAAAGAAGCTGCTAGCATAGCATTGCTGGTAGAGCTGAGGAGCAGAAGTGCAGCCAAGTGGGGGAATAAAGATGCTGTTGGAAGCTGCAGGACAGCTGTATGCTGAGCTTGGTTGTGCGGTTTGAGTTTTAAGGTCTTTGATGAGAGTTATGGAAGGTGATGGAGGCCCACGGGATGAAAGGCAGCTGAGGATTAGTTAGAGAATGAGGAATTTTTACTTTTGCTTTTCTCTTAGACCAACTTCTTTCTGCAGCATCAGGAGGGCTGGTATAATAGGCACAGTGTCAGACTACAAAATTCATTTCTTCTGTGTCTTCCCCAAAGACTGGGTTTATGTGGTAAAACTATAACTATTTGACCATTCTCTCCATCCCCATCTCTCTAACAGTTTCAAAAAACAATAATATTGCTCTTTTTCTGTAAGAGGTACTAATGTAGAAATATGATGAGGTTCTGAGTGCAGAGTTCCCCTGGCATCGACGTGCATGTACAATGTGAGCTTTGTCTGTTCTTTAGATGCAGGCCACTGCTGTTGAGTATCAGTGAAACATTCAGTTAAATACACCAGCCTGAAACAACAGATATTGGAAACAAAACACCATGGAGCACTTAAAGATGTATTTTATTTTGTCTTTCCCATGCCTATGAGAGTTTCCTTCAGCAACTCTTTTTGTGTGCTTTTTTTCCCCTCTCCTGCTCCCCACTCCATTTTTTCCTTTAGTGTATTCATGCTTTGTCATTTTGTAAACAGTGATTTAATTTACATATCCATTTGTTACAAACAAAGCAAATATATAAAATTTGAAATACAAATTCACTAATCCTCAAGTCCACTGCTGTAACAACACCTAAATAGTGTTAAATGTGGGTATATCTCTTAGTACAATAATTAAACTACTTGGTTCAACCCAGGCTGAAACCACACATAAAAGGTCTTCAAGTGTGATTTCTTCCTTCTCATTTTCCTCCCTTTTCTCTCTCCCCAATTTCCAGGCATGGAAGAGAAGATGGTTTGTGCTTCGGAGCGGCCGCTTAACGGGGGACCCAGACGTGTTGGAATACTACAAAAATGACCATGCCAAGAAGCCTATCCGTATTATTGACTTAAATTTGTGTCAACAAGTGGATGCTGGATTAACATTCAACAAGAAGGAGTTTGAAAACAGCTATATTTTTGACATCAACACTATAGACCGAGTTTTCTATTTGGTAGCAGACAGTGAGGAGGAGATGAATAAGTGGGTTCGATGTATCTGTGATATCTGTGGGTTCAACCCTACAGATGAGGGTAAGTTCTGTTGCTTTTTCTGAGAAAGTGCAGTTCCTACGTGTGAAGAATGTTTCAAAGATCAGATGGCTATCTTTAGCTGGCATATGTTTTAAAACTTGTGTGTATTGGCATTGGAACTTCCTTGTTACCCTGAAAGAAAAGAAAGCAGAACAGAGGGAGATATTCAGAATTTGTTATAAATTAAGTGTGCCGTAGAACTTGGATGACGCTCTTCTGTTCTGCGTGATGTTAGGTTTTGGGAGTACAGGAAAAATCTCTGAGTTAAATCATGCACAGCAGTAGATCTTCATAATCATCAAAGGAGTCCCATTTGGTATAAAAACATATGGTTATGCAAGCAGGAATGAGTGCAAAATGTCAGGTTTCTAATATTACCATTTCTCCGTCTGCTTTGAAACTTGGGGGAAAAGAAATCCACCCCCCATCAGCTGAAACAAAAAAAAATAACCTGTAGTTCTGCATTATCCAACTCCTACCAAAATAGATATTGTATGAAGCAGCTTGTAGGAAACATGATGGTGTGTTTAATTCCTTGCAAATACCTTGTGGCCATTGCTTGTCCTGAATCCATTCTTATTTATTTACTTATTATTCCTGCATTCCTTTTGGAGATTAGTGGGTTATGTGACTTGCTGTAGCTCTGTGCACAGTTCCAAGAAAAGATTAAGTAAGAGTGGTAAGAGGGTTATACATAAGGCATGCCTGACTGAAGGGGCTAGAATTAAATCCCTGCTTTCTGTAGGATTGTGGATTGAGGGAGGTGAAGGAGAAAAAGGGGCTTGCATCACTTTGCTCCAGCCAAATCTTCAAAAGTGACTGGAAAATACTTCTGTGTTCTGAGGAAGGGGCCCTTTTCTTTCTCCTTATTGCAGCTATGAACCACAACCTTGTCATGAAAACCTCACCTAGGAATTGCCACTCTAAAAGCAAATTCAGGGAATTTGCTTCTTTTGACAGTCCCAGCATGTTTTTGAGGCATCCTGAGCACACCAAGGACCTGCAGCACATCTCAGAGAGCCACGGGATCCAGTGCTCAGCCTACCAGATCTCCCTGCATTCCAGAGAGGGGTGGGCAGGGAGGCAATGCACCAGTGTGGGCAGAAGTCCTTGGATCTGGGGACAAACTGGGAATCTGGGATCTAAGGAGGATACATGTTCACCTGCAGCACTTGGGCAGAGCACAAAGGAGCAGGTGTCCATTGCATGGAACAGGGAGGTGGGATCCCCTCCAAACCATCAGCCCTTTCCTCTGAGAGCTGCTGTGGTGTTAGCCTTGTGTTTTCTGTCCTTGAACTGAAGATGAAGTCTGCTATGGATGTGGAGAGATGTAACTGTGCCCCCACAAACGGAGTTTTTGCTGCAGTCAGTTGTATCCATGACTTCTCCCCATTGTACTCTCATTGCATGTTTCATCTTTGGAATTTTAGTGAATTATCCCAACACCTATACATCACACAACTGAGAGTTGACAGTGCTGTCTGTTTTATGGTTTAGTGATGCCTTGCTGTGCATTGAGGAAGAATTACAAAAAAAGGAAAATGGGAAAATCAGTTGCTGAGTGTTTATTGCCAAGTTCTTATTTTTCCAAGATGAATCTTCCTGCCAATATAGGAGCAGGTTGTAAATGTACTTTATAAAATCCATGTTCACCTGCAGTTTATTTTGGGAAGTTAAAGAACAGGTGAAGTTCAGACAGTAAAAACACACTTTTATTTCAGTCTACCGCTGAAAAAAAGGAGTATGGGACATAACCAATCTTTCTATTAGCCCATGGAAGCAGAAGATAGTTTTCTTTGAAACTGGACAAAATGTCTTTTGCCAGACTGATTAAGGGTTGTGAGAGTCCTGTCAATGGTATCCTTTACTCAGTCAAGAACTAGGGACACCACTGCCCCATTGCTCCTGCTGGGGTTCATTTAGAAATCCAGGAACATTGCCTCCTTGGATTTATAAAGAAATAAATTGCAAGATGACAGTGGCTAGTGCTATTAGAAAACAAATGTGGAGTTGTTGTTTTGGTGTTGGGACCAAACAGAGAAAGAGTACTGCTTATAACAGTAAAGAGACCAGAAAAATAAAGCTCAGAGTAGCTCTGAGCTGCTCCTTTCATACTTAACAAGGACTCAGTGAATCCTGTATATAAAATTTGGGTTTTGTTTTATTTCATTAGAAATTATTTTGAGTACTCATTTTCACCTAATGCTTTGTTTTGACATTCTAACTAGAAATTGATCTATGCATGTGAAATCTCTTCACTGTGGAGATCTGCAATGTTACATTTGTATTTGGACAGAGCAGATAAATTTATGTTCTTCAATCATATTTACCAGCATTGAGTGTTCATATTTCTGTTTGAATCATAGTGTAGTGTAATCTGTAATGATTGCATTAGAATTACAATACATGCAATATTTAGCTTTTTTCTTTCAAGAAAGTTTTCACAGTGATTTAGGTATTTTAAACTGAAACAAGACAGAAACAGGAGGAAATTTTTATTTTAAATAAGGTCAACAGTTCTTTTACTTTTAAAAATAAATTCCTGGGTACTTTTTATGTTTTCTTCAGCTAATGCTTCTTGTTTTCAAATGGAAACTATGAAAATTTTTCTTCCTGTAACATCTTTGTGTTTAAAACACGTGTGCAATGTTGGAGGGTGCTACACATGAGCATTGGGTTTGGGTTTGCCATGGAGTTTCATAGCATTCATATTTTCTCTGTAAATCATGATGTAATAGACCATCCAGAGGTTAAAATGGAACTATAAGGCAAAAATGTGTGACCAGTGTTTCATTTGAATTCTAGTGAGAGACAATCTGAAAAAACCTGGTGGGTAATGGCTGTTTTGTCCCTGCTGCTGTGGAGATGTCCTCTGAAATACTATAGCCTGAACTTTCAGAAGGATGAGGATAAATGTTTAAAGAAAGCTAGAAATAAAGGAAATGTGTTTTTAAGTGATTGATGAGAAGAAGGGTTGAAGGATTTTTTTTATTCCCTGAGAAGAAAATATTGATGGAAGAACTGACTTTCAAAAAAAAGGCTGTGATGAGCAGGACATGATCTATTGTTACCTGGAGAGAGAACTTGCTTTTCTCTCACTGAGTGATGAAATGATAAAGAAAACCCTTCGAAGGATCTCTAAGCACAGGCTGTGAAAGTCCTTCCCCAGAATTTAGTAGACATCTGTGATGAATGTTTCATATGTGATCCAGCTCCATGTTTCTGTAATTTAGTGAATTGCGTGCTTGGCAGAGCAGGGAAAGGAGGAAATGATCTTACTATATGCAAACATGTTACTTGCATGTATTCATTTGAATAAAGATTGCAGTAGCAAAATAAACCAGAAGAAATAGCAAGGCAGAGAAGAAGAGGGGAAAAGGGAAGAACAAGACGTTGAAATCTACAATTACATTTACACAAATAATAAAATTTGGTGATAAAAGTTTTTGTCATCTTAAGGACTTAACACTGAAGGAGCTGCAGCTTGCTTCCCACATGATGCTTTCAAAGTTTCTGTTCAGGCTGCTGCTGTCTGGTGTATGGCCTCATACCTTTTTGCCTTTGGAGCCATAAAATTATTTTGGGGTAACCATGCTTTTTAAAAATTATGTTCTGATAATCCATGTACTGCAGGTTGATTACAGCTTGGGTGCAATATCAGAGACAGGATGAACATAACTTCACCTTCCCATCCTGACTCCTTGTCTTTCATAAATAAATAGTGGGTATTAGAGGTGTTTAGGGTGCCCTTCCTGCATGAAGTGTTTGCCTGTAAGATATAAAAAATTATTCTTTGACAGCTTTAACAAGTTGGTGACAGGGCCTGGCAAATCCCAATAGCCTGTGTTGGATATTTGAGACCTTGGTCATCAAAGGGCTCAAAAGTGAGCAGAAATAGCTGAGCTTCTAGATGAAGGAATGGAAGCTCTGAAAGAGCATAAAGAGAAGTGCAAGGACAGAGTAGTAAGCTTAAAAAAATTGCAACAGGTTTGCACTATGGAGATGTTGTACTTAATGAAGAGTTGAGGTGATTCTCTATCTTTCAGGTATGATTAGCTGGAAAGAATTTTTGGCTCGAAGGTGCCAGAAGGATGGGTGACTGATGACATGAAGTGCAGTGAAATATAAGTTAAAAATGAGTTAAGCATTAGGAGATAAACCCTCCAGAGAATGGGTGTGGGTCTGCTGTCACAGAAGTGAGGCAGCAGGTTTAGAAGGAATAGTGGGACAAAGGCATCTGTTTTGTGAGGGCTTTTTTGGTTGCTTACTTTGAGTAAGTGAAGTTTGGGAGATAATGACCACTGAGACGTACAAATATGATTTTTTTAAGGGTGGAATTGCTGAGAAGAGGGTGATGATAGACTGTGAAAAATGATGTTAGATCTTTCTAGCAAAATTGCATAGGAGTAGTCAGGGATTTGATGGAGCTGGTAGCTCAAGCTGAGATGATCATTGCCTGTTATCCAAAGGAGAAAGAGAGGACAGCAGACAGGACTAAGATGTCTTCTGCTTCAGATGATGTAGTAAAGGAACATGTGGTTAAGTATGATGATGATGGTGATGATGAATAAAGCACAAAACCTGCAGCAGTAGGTCTTCCCTTACAAGATGTGAGGAAAAAGCATATATATTTAAAAATAATTTACTGTCAGGGTTTTCTATCTGATTTAAGATGAGAATCTTAATCTTGAGTGTTTGAGGTAATTATCTTAAGCTGACAGCTGCATGTTATAGAAGTTCACATGGAAGATGATTCTGCTCTTCCTTGAGCAAAAACAAACTGAATCTATTATGCCTAGCAATTAATTTAATTTTCTCTTGTTTCTGCTGGACACCTCTTGTGGTATTAACATTACTGCTGAGTTGTTGGGAAAAGGGTTGGAAAAGTGTTTTGCAGGTTATTGTCCCATGAGTTGTGAGGTACTGGGAGCAGCACATGGAATGATGGAAGCCTGTCTGGGACACAGGGATAGCAGCTGGATACTGGTCCAGGCACCGAGCTGGAGCTCCAACTGGGAAAAGTCACCATGTGGTCAGAGCAGCATGCCCTGCATGAAAGCTCTGTGCCTTTTTGGTGAAGGAAAAGAATTCCCAAGTTTTTTAGTGTGGTGGGCTGCACTATTTCTCTTCATGAGCACCTACAGAAGTTAGTGTGTAACAGACTTGATTATTTTTCCTGCATCACCCAGCCTGTGTGCCATCTGAGGATGGAGACAACAGGCTACAGATGTTTATCTTATTTCTCCTTTAAAATGAATAGTCTTCAAAAGAAAATTGCAGGTGGAGAGGGGGAGTCAATTCCGAGTGCAAATGCTTTTGGTATTTCCAAATTTGAAATGGGTAACCAAAAGTGCAGCTTGAAATTACACATGAACTGCAGATCGTGAGGACTAAATTTTACATGTTAGCTCTGACAGCTGGAAACTCCAGCGTGTGATGGAACCTGGAACACTCAGTCATGTTTCTGGTTCAGATGCAGCAGGCAGGGTTGTCCTGGACATGATGTGCAAAGCTGAATTCTTCATTCCTTAAACAGGGTGTCATGTTTATCTTCAGAAACAGAGAGATACTGTGAGATTGTATTAAACTAAGAAAATAAAGCTATGAAATGCATAGGAAGTTTTAATTAGAGCATTTTAAAGGACTTTCTCTGGGTGTAGCATCTAGGTTCAGTATGGAGCTTTCCTGCATAGATTTCACATTGATGCCAAGCTGATCACTTAATGCCAAAACCCAAATCCATGCTCATGTGTCTGTGCCCCTTCTGGGCTGGATCTGGCTCTAATCTATCGAGTTAATGTGTGAACAGAGCAAGTGTCCACCAGCATGCACGTGCTTGTGCTCTCTGTGTGCGCATGTGGCCCTTTGAGTCCAGGATCTCTCAAACACAGTTCAGCTAAAGTTATGAAGGTTTTCTTTATTTGTTATTTTTAAATTATGGCTCTTACTATTGTATCTGTGAATTTTTGCACAAAGCTATTGCTCTGATATTTTATTGGCCACTGGTTATTTTAATAGCGCCTGCATTATAGTAAGTGGATGGAATGAACCATCTCAGAAGAATAGAAGAATCACACCATTGCACATCTGTTGCTGAATCACTTTTGCAATGTAAAAATCCCATTTCTGTTTTCATTTTTCTACCTACAATGTGCAAAGAATGCATTCTCTTACTTTGATTGCAATTTTGATATTTAAAGCAATGCGTGCTGTAATGAGGCTCTGTTTTGTTCACTATGAGAACACTTCAAGTTTTTGCATAATTAGAATATTAAGAGACTGTAGATCGTAGTGTAGAAAACAATTTAATTTCTACTTTCATTAAAAAAAAAACAAAAACCAAAATATAAACCCAATTCTAAATGGAAACTCCCACACTCAGATTTTCTAGATTGTACACAAAACACAGATATATAGAAACTTGTGGAATAAAGAAGCGTGATATAGTTAAGAGGGAAGAAAGTGGAACCTTTTGTTATTCTTGTTCAGAAAATGCTCTTTTTACCTAATTATTTTTATAAGATACAAAAATGGTTATGAGGAAAAAAGTATAAATTCTGGTGAAAATGAAGCTATGACTGCTCATAACAAGCCCAACTGAGAAAAGATAAAACTCTTGCCCTGTTTTGAGAAAGCTGCTTGTTCTAGCTGTACTGAATGCAGGAATTATAAAAACAAAATAGGATTCTTGTTAGACTCATTTGCATGTTAAATATTCTGGCTGTTTTTCCAGCTCCCAGTTATTTCAAAGCAGTCCGAGTGTCTGAGCTCTGGGAACAAACCAAATGACTTACAACGCTCTTTGGTGTGCAGATGACCCCTTCCCTAAAAATCTACTAGTCCAAAGTGGAGCAAGCTGATGATTGTACTCTTTGAAATCATAATGGGCTGCTGGGAGAGAAACTTTCCTTCATATCAGCTTCAGGAGTACGTGGCTGAAGAGAATATTTGAGAGGGTGCAGATAGGCAAACAGCCTTCATTTGCTCAGTGATGAAAGTTTTAACATTACTGCTTCCCTAGTAGTCAAATTTGAAATGGCATCAATGGATAAAGCAAATCTGAAGTGCTTTAGACCAAGTTCAGTAGATCTTTAAATCTGGCATTAGCCCACACTATTAAACACATACAGAATGCCTGTATGAGGATGGATTTCAGATCAGAAATTTGGTGTTTTAATAGTTAATGCTCCACATGCTGGGGAAAAAAAAAATCAAAACAAACCATCAACCAAACCACACAAACACCAACCTCAAACAAACCCCACACAGATCTGTAGGAGGAGCAGGGATTTTATCAAGTATTATCTGTGTCAAAATAAATGAGGCAACTCATCAGAAGGAAAGTGTCCCTAACGATCCATTAACATTAATGGGCTCCAAATCCTTGCTTGGGAACAGATCATAAAGCTTCCAGACAGCTGGACAGCATCACCTTGAATATTCAGTAACAATTGAGAGGGAAAGGTTAGGAAGGGAACAGAATGAATCATTGTTATGTCTTTGTAAATCAGTAAGTGTGTCCCAGACTTTTTTTTTTTTGTGCTTTGTGTGCATTAGTTAGTTTCCCTTCTCAGGAAAGAAAAAATAACAGAACTAGGAAAGGTGAGGATAAAGGGTAACCAGATGTGCAATGAAATGGCTTCTGCACCAGGACAAATTAAGCAGCACCAACTCAGTAAAAACTATGACAAAGTTGTGCAAAGTTGGGAATGGGAATTATGAGTAGGAGGCAATTGTTCACAGTTTCTTTGAAGATGGGAGCTGAAATAAATCAAGTGAAGCCATCAGGCAGCAGGCTTAAAAGGATGCAGGTTTTCATGTCGTGTGTAATAAGGTGTGGACCTCACTGCCACAGGATGGTAGTAAAGGTCACAAATATAAAGGCACTCAAAGAAATAGGAGAAATTCAGAGAACTGTGTCAGAGGCTGGTCAGCAGAGGCTGTGGAAGCAGCCTCTGGCTTGGGGTGCCCTAGAAGCTGGAGCAGTACATCAGACTTGGTGGATACATTGGTCCTCTTTCAAAATTTGTGGAAAGTTACCCTTGATTTTTGCTCCTCTTCCTGGGAATGCTAGCACCTGGGAATGCTAGCACATAGGAATGCTAGTACATGGTCTGTTTAATTGCATCAGGTCACGTAGGCACCTTACCTCGTACCTGTTGGGCTCTCCTGGCTGCATGAGGACTGGCTGACACACCCATCTGCCCTGGAAGCCCCAAGGATATCCTGTTTGATTTCTTTTTTTTTTTCCCCTCGTGTGAACTTGGCACCGAGCAGCTCCAATGACACGAAGGTTGTGCGCAGCCAGAGCCCAGGAATGGGGTGGGGATTGTGGCACAGGATCTCATCTTGAAGTGTGGTCAAAGATTGATGTATTTGGCAAGAAACTTTTCTTCCCCACTCTTACTGGTGCATAAAGTTGCTTGTATTCCTCAGTTCTGCAGGGGACAGGGCAGGGAGCTGCTTGTCCTTTCTCCCACCACCACTTTTCCAGGAACAAGAAGTACATTCCTGGTAGGTCCATTCAGGCACTTCTCTGTTCCTGCTGTCGAACCCCTGCATTAGGGGAAATCAAGAAACATTAGTGGGTGCCTCAAAGAGGCTCCTTCAAGCTCTCAAATTTCCTAAATGATAGAAAATTGTTCATGTTTTCTATTTCAGCATGCAGAAAATAGACCACATTTTTAGTAGCTTTTGCTTCCAAGTACTGTTGTATTTGAAAGGAAAAAAGAAGTGGCTCTAGAAACAAATAAATAGGAAGTGCATAGGAATTATAAAGACAATGGTATTTAAGTAAACATTGGCTATTTTAAGTAACAATTTTCGAGAAACAAATAATGTAATGAATTTTGTCTTTTTTTCCCCATTTTTCTAAATCATAGGATGTGGTTAGGAATTTTCAGGAATATATGTTTCAAGAAATGAAATGTATAAAGGTTTTATGAATTGTAAACATTTCTGTACTATTATTTATCTGACCTGGGTGCATCAATTTATTTTTATGTGTGTGATCCCTCTATACAGTCTGGTTTTTCCTTTCTTCTATTAACTAATTTGATGAATAGGTCAGCCACAACCCTTCATAATAACTTTTTTTAGGCTATCCTACCTTTTCAGGTAGGTTGAGTTGAGGAATTTTCATACACCTAGACTTCTTCCACCCACATGGGTGTGGTGGGATTTAATTTCTGAGCCTGTTTAGGTGCCATGGGAGTTCAAAGCAAGTGCTGCTATTTCTATTTCCATGTCTAAATCGCTTGTACCTGGTGTACACAGAGCTGGAAGCAGGAGGGCTGTGTTCTGGGCTGCTCATCTGGTTTTTCCCAGGGTAGTGCTGGGAAGCAGAAGCTGAATGAAGCCACTTTGTAGTGCATAGCCTGTAAGCCTGACAGGAGCAGGAGCACTGGATAATAATAATATGTTCATTTAAACAATACTAATAATCAGTGTCCATTCTTGGGGTGTGCAAATTGGAATGTACAATGAGTTGCAAGGGAGCCTTGATAATTGGGAAGCAGTTTGCTTAATTATGTTGTTCTTAGTCAATGTGTCATTAAAAGAATGAAAAAGCCAAATTAATGTTTGATGGTGTCGGTATTTTCTAGTCTCACAGATAATTTAATAGTCTGGATACATGTATTTGGAAGGAAAAAAGAAGTTACTGTAGAATATACATGGATAGGAAGTGGATAAAAATTATAAAGATAAGGTTATTTTTTAAAAAAACAAACACTGTGCGGCACCTCCTCTCCCCCTACCCCAAAAGAAATCCAAACTAAGCCAAAACAAAACAACAAAAAGAAACCAAAACCAAACCCAACCACAACTGCTTCATTTATTGCACAACAATAAAAAATTAGGGTATATAATCAGGAGGCTTAGTGGAATATGTTACCTGTTGTACCTTTCCATTATTTTTGTAGTTGTAAGGGTCCTTCCAATCCAAAGGCAGGAGTTTTCCTCTTGATTTTCAGATATTGAGAGTGTCCAAGTCCTGCCTGGTGACTAAACAAACAGTGAAGTGACCTTGGTCAAAAAGGAATGAATATTTGCTAGTGCTGACTCAGACTGCCACGTTCAAGTAAAAACTTAAGGGCCTTTGTCTGCTCTTGATTAAAACAACAGATTTGTGTCTTTAGCTGTACTACAGCAACTGTCAGCATCTTTGTTCTTTCTGTGGCCAGCAAGCAGGTTAAATAAGTCATTAAATAAGGCAGAACCTCTGTTTCCAAGGCTTACTTAAGAAATTGATTGCAGTTTGAAAATAAAAAGATTGCTGTATAAGTGTAAATACCCTGAAACAAACGTTAACACCCAAATGCTCTCATGTCCAATTCCCAGATTTAAACTAAAACCCAAGATTTTTTGCATCCTCTGTTAATGATTTTCTTTTCTTATTGTTGAAAACCTGTTTCTTTGCTGTATAAAGAACTCTTTGCTTCTGTGTTTGCAGATGCTGTGAAGCCACCAGTTAGCTCTCTACAACCATCTGCTGAGTTACCCTTGCCCATCAGCACTTCTCCACCTTCCATGCAAGCAGAATCTTCCCTTCCTTCTCCCTACCGCCTTATTAACGTCCCCCCTCTGGAGTCTTCCTCTGGTCAAGAAGATCCTCAAGACTACTTACTGCTAATAAACTGTCAAAGTAAAAAACCTGAACCCATGAGGTGAGTGACTTTTGTTTCCTGATGACACATTTGTATTACAGGCTGAGAATGTTTGTGCTGAACCCATTTGTTTATTGGCAAGAAATTGAGCATTTGGATGCACAGATCTACACAGGGAAGCTGCCTGTAACTTTTCCTACTTTTCTTTCCATGCATTCAACCTTTTGCTGCAATAGGAAGTTGTTTTATCAGTGCTAGACCCATATTGCATTCTCCAGAAGTGTGGAAAGCAATTGCCAACGTGAAGTATCACAGCAACGCAGCAATCCAAACATTTCACTGGAGCTTGGAGTGGGGCATGGCACAAAGTACCCTTTATTTAGCCACAATCTGGTCTGCTTAGTCCAGTTTAGAACTAGAAAAAGCTGGAGGAGTTTAGCCTTTCTCCCTCCTGGCATTTGGTGCCCCAGTTTGGCCAGTTAAAGCTTTCATGGAAGGGGTTTAGTAAACATGCTGATTTTATTATCACCTGCCAGGTTACCACATCACTGACTACAGTGATCTTCAAGGGGCATTAGTTTACTATTACTAGCATGGTTCAGACTCTCAAAAAAGAAAAAAACCCAATTATTTTATACTAACTAAGAATACATAGGCTGAAAGCATTCAGTTTCCATATTCTGAATTTCAGCTTCTTCCAAATAACAGATATTTAAAAGGAAACTCAAATATGCTTGATTTTTTACTGAATAAAGAGTACCTACACAGTCAGTACCCTTTGGGAGAGAGTGTGGAATAGGAAATATGAAAGAAAAATTTAGAACTTCTACTGAATTAAATCTCTATTTATTTCTTCAACTGCTACTTCTAACTTAAATAAATGCACAGCACCTCCTGCATAGGAGGATATGATATTCATAGTGGCTGCCTGGGAAATGTCACTGCCCAGGGATATACTGGAGTTTTCTGTCCTCTTTAAAAAAAGTATTTAAAAGAACCACAAATTAACTTGGCTGGACAAGCTCCTGAGGAACCTCACATGATTTTAAAGGATTTGTTTATAGATATTGGAAAAACTGAGCAGATAACGTTCAGAGGTCCTACATTCTGTAGGAGGACCTTATAAATCCCTCTGGCAAGCTTCTTTTCTGCAGTAAATTTCAAATAAAATCTGCTGGGATATTTCCAGAAAAATCAACAAAACATATTATTTTTGTGATTACAGACAAGTACTTGGAAGGCTGAGAAAAACTTCCATTGAGAGTGTTTTCATGACTGTTTCAGATGCTTCCTTAGGGCCATACCTTTTAGTGGCAGTGCCTTCTGCATCAACACCTTGATGCTCTGCCAGTTCTACCTGTGCCATGTGCTCTGCACTCCCTTGGCATTTTTATCTTGCTCTACTGTGCCTGAGGAGTTTCCTGCTCCATTTACTGATGATTGTGTGGTAGAAAAGCATCCACCCTTTACAGCCTTCCTTATAAACAAGGGAATGAGCCTACATTTCCCCCAGAGCATGGAATGTGCAGGTTACAGGCAGCATGGAATGCCCCAGAACCTCCTGCAGGAGAAGGGGAAACCCAGTGCTGAAGGTTTCAGTGTTTAGTGATGTTTAGAAACTGATAGTGCTGCAGAGGAATGTCAGTGTTGCTGCCAAAAGCTTTTAAGTTTGGTATCACTTCCAGAATGGCTTGGCAGAGGAAATAACTTGGATTTCAGTGCCTTGGCCCGTCAGAAATGTGCCTGAGTGCCCATTTGCTTCTGCAAGGGACAGGCTCAGAGCAGGGTTTTACACCACAACATGAAGGTGTTTTTAGGAATTATGAAGGTTGGGATGTGCAATTGACTTTCTGACCTGAATTCCACAGTTCTGTGATGTGTGGGGTAAGTAGAGGCTGAGGAGACCATAGAAGGGGCCACAAAATGTGGCAAAGTGTAGAGTCCATGATTAGCCTGCAAGATTTCTCAAGGAAATAGTTCAAGTTCAGTAGATATAAAATGCCTAGTGAACTGAAAGAACAGAACAAAATCTTTGGGAGTGTAGAGATTGTTTAAATAAATGATGCCTTTATAAGAATATTTGAAGACACTGACATTATGATCTCTTGAATATATGAACTCAGTTTGTTTTTTGTATCTCAGTAACTGTGTCCTTTCATTAAAAAAGCTGTGATAGTGAAAATCCTGAATAACATTTGTGCTGGATTTTCAGTTCCACCTAAAAGGACTGCCAGTGTTTTATGTCTGGTAAAGGAGGTAAGCTGCTGGATTTGGGAGAGAGTATAGAGCATATAGACATTTTCCTATGGAATGAGAGCTTTGTGTATCTGTGTAGCACATTATTAAAATGTTTAGTAAGAGTGCACAATCCACATCCTTACAGGCAAAGAAAAAAATTAAATGGCTGCATTATTTTCCTATTTTCCAGGCTTGGAACACTTTATCTGTGTGTTTCATACAGACTTCATGTAAAGTGCAAGGCTTAACAGCTGTAATTAAACAGGCACTGTTACTTAAATGTTTTCCCTTTAGACTTGAAAATTACCAATATGCAGAGGGAACATTTTCTATTCTGATTCTGCATGTTACTTTACAGGTAATCTGGGAACCACTGAATTTTATTTCATGGCTTTGAGGTTCTTTTCTGGGTGAGAAGGGTAACTGTGAAGCATAGATGTATCTGAGTCGCCTCTTTGGGATTTTTGAGGATTACAGTGTTTCAGACCTAGCAAATAATTATTAAAGGCTCCATTACAGTGTCACAGAGTGCACCACATACTGTTGTGAGAATGTCTTGCATGCAGCAATTGCAGCTGCAGCTATCATTCAGTGTTTTGTCTAAAATAGTTTCATGCTCTGATCACCACTGACTTAAGAAAGAGCATTGTTTCACTGTAGCATTTAGGGAGATTTTAAGGTTTGTGTTTGGATCCTAGATAAGAAAATGCAGCCAAACATTGCTTCCAAATCCCTTATTGTTCTGGCTCATTCCAGAGGTGTATTGAAATCTAAATGCTGTCTTCCTCATCTTTCCTGTGTGTATGAACCAGCCAAGGGTCACCTTTTGTCTCAGAAGAAGGGCAGGAATACCTGCTATTAGAAGACTTTGAAAGTAAAAAGATTCCACTGCAGTGAGTGAACAGTAGCCATTCTTGGAACACGTGTGAGAAATTAATCACAGAGCCATTAACTTGCCTGAAAATATTGCTTGTTTGAGACTCATCTTGCATGGTGTTCTGTGAGTTTTAACAGAAAAACTATGTAACTTGGGCTTCCATTTTCTGAAAAGAGGTCTGGTTGTTATTTATTTTTATGCCTACCCTGTTTTTTTCTATGCTTGCTGTTACTGTCCCAGATTGCTGGCACACAAGTGTGATTTTGCTGCCATTTTGTTCATAATATTCTGTTTAATCAGCCGTATTGATTCCTGCGGGTGGGAAAAGAATCAGCTGAAAAGGATGAGTGGTCAAGCCAGCCTGAACACTTTATTTGCAAAAATGAGATGATTACCCCTCAGACTAAAACACTTGATAAACCTTTTTCCTGGCTCTCTGTCAACAAGTGGTTGTTAGTATGGGGAGGCTGGCTTTTTCCTGGGCTCCCCTTGCCTCACTGCCCCACCTCCTCTCTTAATGCCCAGTCCTTGCAGGTCAACAGGCTGGACAGTTTTCTTTCCTTTCAATGTGAAAAGAGATGGCCAGTCCTAGCACTGAGTAAGGGACAGTTTGGTCACTTACCATAATTTGCACATATGAGATGCACAACACTGAATTCAAGTCATAGTCATCCTCTGCTTATAAAGGGAGGAGTTATCATTGTGTTACATCCAGCTTTGCCATTATTTTAAACTGAGGTGTAAAAACCCTTTAATGCTTATTATTGTACCAATTGTTAATGGAATATTTAAGCCAATTGATGTTTTTATTAAAGGGAAAAATTAAAATTCCTGAAGTACAGAAGTAATTTTAAGAAAAAACCCAAACCAGGAGCACAGTCTGTTCCTGTCAGCTAAGCACTGTACATCTTCAGAACTGTGTATGGTGTTCTTAGCATGATCAATGGTTATTGCTGACTTTCAAAAATAGTTACAATTCTGAGGCTGAGTTCCCTGCCTTCATTTTGGCATAAACTGCTTTCTTTGTTTCAGAGTGTCTTCAAACTTTCAGTTGTGCAAAATCAGATTGTTTACAACCCATTCATATTTTTAAAACTATTTCAGTGAACTAAGATGTTGATTCCAGAAGATTACTTTCAAAATTGTGAATTAGATTAGAAATGCCTTCTTGTAATAAGAAATGTAAGCTGTTGCCATCAGCTAAGCAAATGACAGAGCTGGCTGCCTCATGTGCCATGGTTTTTGAAAGCCTTCTGTTCGCACAAGTGCTTGTGGTCAAGAAAGAAGAAGCATCATTCACTTAGACCCAGAAAAACTCCTGCCTTTAGAAAGGATAGTGTTTATTGCTTGCATTTCATGGGTAATCCTTAGGCTCTGGCATTGTCAATGTGCTGCTGTTCCATTTTAAACTTTGGTTATATATTCCTGCATGTTTTTGTAAGATAAATGCAGTGTTTGTTTTATTTCTGTAGTTTTAGATTTTTTTTTTATTTTAAAGTGTATCCTAGTGAACTGGAACTAATAATTTTGGTTCTGCATTGATTGTCAGTGTCCAGCTTCTCCTGACTGCCCACTTTATTTTTATAGTATAAAAGTTAGAGATCCCAATCCTTGCCATATTTGCTTATGTGAAAAACGCTTGACTTTTTCTGGGATTTTGGACTAAATGGGTATCACAGAACTAGGAGATTATATCTAGCAATTGAGGAACTCCTGAACTAATCCTTTGAATACAGAGGAAGGGCTGCAGCAGAGGCTGAGCTCAGAGTGTTCACAATTTAGTATGTATTCTGTAACCTCTTGTGCTTCTTTCAGTCCTATGTGCTCTATTTTTTGCAAGTTTTAAACTTCCAGTGGTTCATGCATGAATTTTTGAAGCTCCGAGGCAAAGAGCTTTGAAATAACTGTTAACATACAAGAGAAATATATATCTTAATGGTCAGCATCATGAGGAAATTTTACTTCCTTGGTTGTGCTAAGAACAAATAATGAGAAAATTCTCTAAATGCAGATTAAAGTTCAGAGCTACCTAGAAACCAGTTCTGACCAGCGACAGAACTGAAATCTATGTTTAAGATAGTAGCCAGTGCACTTCTTCTAATGGAAAAAATTCTAAAACAATAAGAGTAAGCTGATAAGAAAATGTGATAAAACTGAAGTGAGAGCTGTCATAAGCCTCTTGTCCTGATGGAAGATTGCATCTTTGTCAGTTAAACAGAACAGAAACCAGTTGGTGAGGTGAACAACATTTCTCTTGAGTGCTGATGTCCAGTCCAAGCTGATCATGTTGGTTCCTCTAATAGCTAGCAGAAGCACTTTGGGGGTGATTCATTGGGTTTAGATGGATATCTGAGAAGAGCAGATTGTGTTTCACACAGTCTCCATTCCTCTGATGACTAGAAAGGGAACCTAAATGAATAGCTTAACTGGATTCCTTTTTCCTCAGGTTGCCAGAATCCTGGGAGATAAATCCAGCTGTCCCTTAAGAAAGTTTTGTACAAACTCATTGACAAATGAAATGTGAATAATAAATATTGGTTGTGATAACTTTGAGGTGCAGAGCCTGTTAAATAAGGGGAAAAATCTTTCTTGTGGTAGTGGATGTACTTTATTTATGTATTTTATTCCTGAAAAGTTTTGGAACTCTGTGGTCCAGTTGCTTAATAGAGCTTACTAATAAGAGTTGTATTGCAGGCATTCACTGATACACATGCATGCTGAAATATTTACTTGTGCATGTATAAATTAACACAATGGTATGGTATGCTATGGTATTGATGTAATGGAAATAGGAATTATCATGGTATGCTTGATCAAAAAGTGTATGGACTTCCTTAACTACACCACTAACATCTCCAGTGTTAGTATTTTGCCACTGTTTTGACTTTCATTTAAGCAAGGAGCCAGACTGATAACAGAATTTCTCTGCCTGGAGCACAGTAAATGGGTAGGTTTAGAAAGGAAATCTAATTATTGTAATGTGGTTACTTTCCACGTAAGTTTACTGGTAGTGGTTAGTACCAGTACTAATGAGTGCTGTTCTCATAAAAGAATTTCCTAAGAAATCAAAAGTAAACTGCTCTGCAGCTTTATCTAAAAACTTCATTTGCATTCAAGACAAAAGCTCTCTGTTGCACGTGCAACCTATGGATTTTTTCCCTCAAAGAACATACTATTTCCCTCCTATTTATCATCTTATCTCTTAATTCTCTTTTTCTTATATATTTCAAATAAGTTTCATATGGTCAGTATAACGTTAGGCACGCATTTAGGGGGATTACAAGCTGACATATTTTTTCTCTTAACATTTTTTTAATTAATTCTTTTCGATTAGAATTAGCAAGTACTGTATATCTGAGAACTGGGTGTCTTATTTTTACCTTTAACAGTGCCAATAAGGTGCTGCTAGTCTGCAGTATGGGTTAAAAAAAAATAAAAGTAATTATTTAATTATTTTAAGTATTATTTAATATTTCATTTGATTAAATCCTCCAGCCCCCAAACAAACTTGGCTTCAAACTGGCATCCTGAAAATCACTTGCTTTATGAAATATCATTGTGGATGTTGATAAAGCTCCCCAGTTGTGCTGTGTATTTCACATGCATGGGTTTGTATGAATGTAGTTACTTAGGATCCCTAGGTACTCCTGTTTGTTTAATAATGGAGTTCCTGCATCTCATTTAATAAAAAAAAATAAATAAAAAGTTGGAAGACACTGGTAGACTTTTCAGTTGGCTACACGATAAAGGTTGGGTTTACGATTTGCGATGTTTGTTTTTCCCTGCGCGTTCACCAACGTTCCAATCTCGCAATCTCGCATGTAGATCTCACGCTGACTCTGCAAAATCCAGCTCTTCAGAAACAGACTGCAACGATAACCTGCCCTGCCACAAAACCCCTGCTCCATCAGGGAGCAAGCACGCTGTGAACGGCTTCTTCCCGCCGCAGGGCGTCTACGACTCCCCGCCTTCCCGCTCCGCGCTGACGCTGGCGGACTCCAGCCTCTACAACCTGCCTAGGAGTTACTCCCAGGATGTTTTGCCCAAGGCAGCGTCTCCGTCTGGGACTGAGGGCGAAGGAGAGCAGCATGTTTTCAGTACCCCGTCGGCGACGTCGTTGGACGCGCAGATGAGGCACATCTCCATTAGCTACGACATTCCCCCCACGCCCGGAGGTACTTACCAGATCCCACGGACTTTCCCGGAGGGAACCTTGTCTCAGACTTCAAAACTGGAGACTATCCCAGACATCCCTCCACCTCGGCCACCCAAACCTCACCAGGCTGCGGATCGCTCTCCCGTGGAAAGCTGCGGCATGGGCCGCACCGCTTCCGACACGGACAGCAGTTATTGCATCCCGGCCGCGGGAGCGCCGCCCTCGCGCAGCAACACCATCTCCACGGGAGACCTCAACGTCTTCCGGAAAGGTCGGTATGCCCTCAGCTATCCTGACCAATTTTGGCTTCAGCTGTGTGGTCTGAATGGTGTGAGGGGCAAAGAGGAAAGGAAATTGTCACGTTTTATCTTCTTCTTGCCAGAGTCGGGGTTAAATGCACGAGGGATGGTGTTTCTTGTTCTGACTCAGATGTTTATTAATTCTTATCTATGTTACAGCTCTTCTAGCTAACAAGCTAAGAATGGAGATGTATCTCTCTCTCTCTATGAGGCCTTCCAAGGGCAAATTGTCCAATTAAGAAAAGCTACCCAATCTACCCCTGCTCTTAACCCAACAACCTATGGCCCACAATGTGGACCTTTCCATGAAATCACAAAACATCACCCAAACCCATGAAAGAGAAGGTGAAGAAGAACAAAACCTCTGCCCCAAAACCTCCATCTTGCTTTCTATACATGACCATATTCTAAGACCTTAAGAGTTTTCGAAAAACCTTTTAAGTTTTCCACCATGTGATATTTCACACCTCCATTCAAACTGCACATCCATAATTCCAGTTCTATCACTCAATTTTGGAAACCTTCACCATGGCCTCAGGTCAAATGCAGTGTTCTCTTGGAGGTCAGTACCTGACAGCACAGAAAGCCCAAAATTCTCAGTTTTCAGGGCTCCAACAGGAGGCTTTTAAAGGAAACCATCTAAACAGCAAAGCACAGAACATCCATTAGGGATGTATATTGCACTGTGGCATTCAGCCTTGGCTAAAAGTGTTTGAAGATCTAGACATATTTATTTGGCAATAAGCTCGTATAACTGAATTCAACACTTCCAGAATGACCAAAGTGAGCTTAGTGAAGTCTGGTCCAATCTGCAGAAACTGAAATTGTTTCATGAAGATCAGTGGGATATGGTCTGAGATACACCCAGAGCTCTGAGATCAACCCTGATTTGATAACCATTGCCACCAACCTTTCTTTCTCTTCAAGTGATAGATATGCTCACTGCAGTCTTTTAGTAAAATTAAAGTTGTTCTTTGTGGCCACCTAAATGTTGGTGCTGTTGTGTGTATTGTCTTGCTAACCACTCTTGGGCTAAGGTTTCATTTTCTTTCAGATTTCTGAAGCAGGTGGGTATTACAGTGTTGTTTTGAAAGTGAAATTTTATATTGGTTTACGTCAATACTAATGTTAGAGGTGATTTTAAAGGAGAATTGTTTGAAATGAGGGATGAATACAAGGCTTGTGGAGGAGGCAGTGTACAGAATGGATGGGATCATACAGATGCTCAGATACTATTGTCCTATTTGTCATTCATTCTGTAGACTGAGCATAAAATACTGGTGATAGTTAATGTTTTAAAATTACAAAGTAACACCATGAATGATCCTTGTTTGCTTTGCTTATTTTCTCTCATTTTGCCAAATTTATAGGTGAGTATTCCCACATTGAATCTGGGATTCAGTGCCTTTCAGAAAGTAATCTTTCTGAAAACACTGTTTAAATTTGGTACTTAAGATCAGAGCTGTTTATCTTTCCTCTCTGGTGAAAATCTTTAAAAATAACTTCAGAAGTTTTTTTCAGGGCAAGGTGAGGATAAACCCTAGAGTTTGCCCAGTTTTTGTGCTGGCATCCTGAGGAGGGGCATCCCTGGCACAGGGTAAGGGTAACCTGCTGCCTGCATGGATGAGCAGCGTGGGGGAGTCTCACAAAAGCCCCTGTCCAGCAAAGACCCAGCCACAGAGCTGAGCACCTGCTTAATGGGACTGCAAAAAGAGAGAGATCTTTGGTTCTGCAGCAGTCCACTCCAGCTGAAAGCCCCTGGAGACCACACTGGGGAGCTGAGGGAAGGAATTCACCTGTTCCTGCAACAGATGGGCTCCTGCTGAATCAGCACTTTCCAAGCAAACAGCATCAGTCAGAAAACCTTTCTCCAGACATTAAACTACATCTGCTGTTTGTGTGTTTTAGAATAGGTTTTTATGAGGGCTCAGATTCTCACTCTTACACTAAGTTCTTACACCTGCTCTATTGAATGATAGACTCTGCTTCTTCTTTCAAAGCAAAACTTCATTTCTCTCTTCCTGCCATGGAATACTGCCACTGTGAGAGCATCAGGTTGTGACTGATGAGTGCTAAGGTTGTTTGTGAGCACAGTCCTCTCAAATACAGATAAATCTAGGGGCCACAGTAAATAACAACAGACTCTGGATGCCTGTGCCTAGTGACAGGAGCGGGGATGATAAACAGCCACTTTCTCTTCTTGTCTCTTTAGAAATTAGTTCTCAAGACTGTTATGATATTCCACGAACGTTTCCGAATGACAGATCCAATTCATTGGAGGGCTTCCATAACCACTTTGTAAGTATGACTTGATCTGATCAGAGGCAACAGTGACAGTGCTTGAATGCTCTTTGTTCCTGTGTAAGAAAGCAAGCTGTGCAGTGTTTGTGATTTTTCACTTTCAATAGACTACATTAATCTGAGTAGATTAGGTTAAAAGACTCATATGATTCACAGCTGATTGCATAACTTATTTTGTTAAAGGAAATATATGTTAATTCTAGAAAAACAGAAGCATGTTGACAGTGGGAAGTGTTTCAAGTGAAGATCTAGATGAAAATTATGTCCCAATGAATCCCAACTCTCCTCCACGACAGCATTCCAGCAGCTTCACTGAACCCATCCAGGAAACAAACTATGTACCAATGATACCAGGCACGTTTGATTTTCCATTATTTGGAAAGCAAGTCCCTCCTCCTGCTCACATGGGTTTCAGGTCCAGCCCAAAGACCCCTCCCAGACGGTCGGTACCTGCTGCAGAGTGTGAGCCTCCGCCTGTGGATCGGAACCTCAAGCCAGACAGAAAAGGTGAGGAAAACCTCCAAGAAAACCTAATTTTTAAGAAAATAGCACACCTCTCTCAACTTCTGCTCAGTGGAAAATTGTCATGCTTTTAGAAATTATTTTAGAAACCATTTTTGTCCTATGGCATAACCAAATCGCAGAGGAGCCCTAGGATTATTTGTAACATTATTAAAACATCACAGTAACGATGCCAAATAAAAGCATAGGTTTAGAATTTATTGCTGTAGTCACTAATGAAAAAATGTCACTGAATTCCTAAGATTCAGAAGTGTGCCCTTGTTTATAAAAGACACTTGTGATGCAGAGAGAGAACACAAGGCATTGGGGAGAACACAAATTTGTAGCCATAACAGTGCTTGATGCAGGATCAGCACACATACTCATTTTAGAGGGCCCCTTTGAATCTATCCTAAAAAATTAATCTCTTAAATCTGGCACGTAATGTGCTTATTTTTCCTTAAAATTAGGATTATTTGGGTGGCCAAAGTTCTTAAGGAACCAAGATGATTGGGTTGCAATATGTCTATAAGAGATACTTGTGCAGAGAATCCCTGATAAATATCTTGGTTTTCCAGTTTATCTAAAATATTTTATCAGCCATCTTACTAGAAATACAGGCAAATGCTTAAAGAACTTGTTTCCCTACTAAGTTTAGAGACAAGATAACTAACTTTCCTGTAGAAGAGGGAACTAAAGAACATTAGATCAAATGTCTGCCCTATTTTGCACTTGAGTAAGTCCTATTTTTAATCTTACGTACTTGAAAAAATTAGAATTTACGTTGAGAATGTAAGGCTGACTTCATTGTGGGAAAATGTATTCAGATGATCCAAAATATTCACTAAGTAAACCTTTAAGTTAATATTTTTACCACTAGGTGAAAACAGCCTGTGATTAAGGGAAGCAGAGAGTACCACTATGATAGATGTGCTGTGTGAAATAGAAACGACCATGTTCATTCTGCCTGTCCATCTTGAGGCATGGCCTTTTTTAAGACTTTTGGCCCTCTGCTTGTGTCTAATTGTTTCTGTACTACCAGACAGCAGTTTACTTAGTTCTTAAGAAATACTGGACAGGAGGAGATTGATGAAGGTTGATACTGGAAAACATTCTCAGAATAAACTGAACTGAACTGATTTCAGACATTTTCCCAGACTGGCCATTTTGTGTATTTTACTGATAAAATGTTTGACTTTCAGAAGTAATAAATGTATGTGTTGTAAAGCATCTCAGTTCTGCTGTTGGCAGTGCAAAGCTGCCACACAGATATTTGCTGGGGCAGTATAGTTGCTCTTGCTCCCTTTTTTTGGAACTGAATTAAGTGTTTCACATTCAGAAAGTGGCATGTAAGGCTCCTGCTTTGCTCCCATCCTCAAATGCTTTGCAGCTAGAAAGATGTAGCTAACACCAGGGGAAGGACTTGAAGATGTGTTAACATACCTCTTCATGAATATAGACTTGCTGGATGAAATTTTTGCCTGTAGACTTTTGGAAGATGTTGTCACTGTAAAATAATAGGATTGTTTCATGTAATTTACAAACTAAAGTGATTTTAAAGTAAAACTGTCCCTAAAAGTAAATGTGGTACAGTGCCTAGGGGCTGAAAAAGAAAAGTTTTGTGAATATCTTGGGCTGCCAAGCATGGTAATGATTCTGATTTACCACTGAGGATTTTATCTGAGTAGCACACACACACAGGCTGCCTCACTCTAATTTTATCAAATGCACCACTGTGAGTTTTCTATTGTTGTGAAGAACAGATCTGATGACACATTGGAATGGTGATGCATTCCCATTTCAGTAGTTGAGATCTCTACACAAATAACTCCTTCCAGATATACCTTTGGGAAAATAAAACTGCAGGTTCCTTTGAATTAAATTAGGAAAAGCCCTTGTTTAAGTGGACCTAACTAAAACAATGGTGTGCTTTATATTCTCCTGTATTGCTTTTTGAGCTTTCAATTTCTTGTAGCAGCTTCTATTATCAGGTTGTTTATGTAAATGTACTGCAATGCTCTTCTGCTACAAATTAGTGCATTGGAAGTGTCAAGTAGGTCTGTGTGTTCAATAAATCTTTGGCAGACACAGAAAGGGAGGAAATCAAACATAAAATATTTACCTTTGGCCTATTGCTCCTTTAAATGTTGAGGGGATTTGCTATGCCATTGGTTCTAGAACTTCTGTTGAAGACCCCTGGTGCTTCCCCAAAACAGAGGTCAGGTGTGTTGGGGTAATGTGTTATGAGGGCACATTTCATGTTCTGTCAGATGAAGATGCTCTGTCTTTTTTTTAATTGGTTACAGATTGCTACAAAACCATGTTTGCACTGCCCCCAAGCTTTTTGGAGACTGTTAGAAATACCACCAACCCCTTGCACATGAGCATTAGCTTTAGCTCAGTCATGTTTCTGTGGGCCAGGGAGGTTTGTTACATCCAGTGCTAAAAATGCATTTGACAAAGAGATAATGCAGTGAAACCAGCACATGAAGGATGGATGCACTGCTTTTTGTTATCAAATGTATGTGTTTAGCACCTCTTCTCTTTTCCTGTGGTTTAAGGGCTTGCTGCTTACAGCCTTGATCTCCCCAAGCCTATTTCTTTTCCCACTGGTCTCTAGGAGACCTTTGTTTCAGAAAGTGGGTTAAAAAATAATATGAATAAAAGTGTCTATAGCCTTGAGATTACACTACAGATTCGTGTAGTTTCATTTCTCTAGCTCACAGCTGCTTCTGTAAATGTGGGGAACTTCCAGTACTTTCTGGAAGTCTTGAAAGTAGTTTCAAAATATGATGTTGGCTCTCTGCCCCAATAAATTGAATAAAAAAATTACTTTTTCTTTAGAGAAGCATTCCAAAAGGTAAGTGATGTATTGCGTGGGACAAAATCGAGAGTGTTTAGCAGGTGCTTTTCTGCATTCACTTGTAATTGAATGACAAAAATAATCTCTTTTTTAATTTGGTTTTTTTTCAGGGTGCTGTTTCTTTAGTTATGTAGGACCATTGGCTATATTGATTTTTGTATTTCTGCTTTTTGGCTGCTTTAGCTTGCCACAATTGCATGTAGTCCTGATGCTAAATTGGAATTGTGTTTGCTGGTAAAAGGCTTCAAGCACAAAAAATACTGCATCCACCCATGCAGATAGGTCTTATTCTCTGAATTGTTCAGACATTGACTGGTTCTGCCACAGAGCAAAAGTGACATTTGTTGACATGCCTTAATTAAAATACTCTTTGTCCAGGAAGGAGCAGTAGAATTAAGGTGCCCAAATGCTGTGAGGTCAAGGAAGGCTCCCTAGACAGACTAGGCAGCAAAGAACAATCAGGTTCTCTTTTCAAGGGAAAAGTACTTGGTCAAAAGTAAAATTTAAAAGGTGTGAATTGTTTTTTATGGGTGAGGAGGAGGCATTTGAGTGGTGCAGCATTTGATAGATGGGGTGTCTGTGAACCTCTGGGCATGACAGTGACCCTCTCCTGCCCCAGGATTTGTTTCATCTTAAAACAAGACTTTAAGACCAAACAACTACAAAAACAGATTTATTTGGTTTTAATAACTGTTTAGGAGCTGTCCAGAGCACTGTGTAATATCATCCCATCTGTAAGGTTGAAATCTCTTAAGAAATACGTGCTTGTCATCTTCACTGATAAAATACAATTTTTCAATATCTGAATCAATGGAATTGGTGATGGTGGAGTTTACTGCCTCAAAATCTCAGCTTGATGCCCAACTTACATTTAATTGGTAACTTCTTTTTTTCTACCAAAGTGGGCTTTTTAAGGTTTTGAGAATAAATATATGAGCAGTGGGCATATGGCTGAACTAACAGTTCATGGCCATGATAAAATGAAAATTGAATCTCATTCACTTGAATATAGTCTATGAATGTAATGTAATGTATGAATGAATGAATATAAGTGTCATTTTTGTTAAGTTTTTGATGAATAATACTTTCTGAGAGAGTTCCATTTAGCACAGCTCCTAGTTCAGGGTCATGGGGAGCTGAGATAGAAAAATACCCTCAGGATCACTCAGCAGATTGATGGCACAGGCAATACAGAATTTAGGATTCCCAGTTTACAACATGGTCCTGGACTTTGCTTCATTTGTCTTGAATAGCAACTCTATTTGTCAAAATATTGTTAGTGTTTAATTTCATTCAAAATTATTTAGATCATTATTTGCACTCCTAGTTTTGGATTGGGTGGCACAGATTACTTTGCTGATAGCAAAAATAGCCAGTAGTTAGTGTGGTGCATTTTAACTTTGTTTGTTTGTTTGTTGGTTGGTTTTTTGGTTTTTGTTGTTGTTTGCTTTTTGGTTTTTTAATAGCTTGTATTTCAACAAAAATATATCAGCATTTAAACTGAGAGGCTTCCTACCACTTAAGTCCACATGATTGCCTTTAAAAGAGACTGCCTGCTTGTCCCTGGTGATTTTCAGCCCAGCATGTGGTAAACTTGGATTTAGAGACAGTGAGTGATGCACACATTTCTTTTCATACCCAGTTGCAGCTTGAAAACAAGAAAACAAACAAACAAAAGAAACAAGGGAGAGGAAGAAAATACTCATGGAGTTGGAAATTGTGATTGATTTTACAAATGTTCAAAATTTTATCTGGTTGCTTTTCTCATAGTTTTTTTTCTCATTGAAGATGTTAAAAGACAATCTGTGTGGTTAATCCACAAATATGTGGATTGCTTCTAAAAATATGGCTGTATTTTTGCCACCACTCCTCTTGAGCATCTCCCAGATGGATTAACTTCACAGAGAATTCCAGTTTGCTTTACAAAAGAACCCACTTTGAAAAGGTAATTGTGTGCAGAGCTTTGCTGTGGCAGGAAGCACCTGCCACGTTTTGGTCCCCATAGGAGCTGCTGATGCTTCTGCATGACTGGAATCACCTCCCATTGCTGCAGTGCAGCCTGGTGCTCTACAAATCCCAGGCAAAGCAGGTAGTTGTTCAGGAAATTAAGAGCCCTCGTTAATCATGGAGGTAGCTATAAATAGCCTGATGAACAGTTTCCTTGTTAGACACTCAAACATGTAAATATTTAAGTTGGACACTGGGAACATATTGCATGTCCTGATAGAGCAGGAGCACCACGCCATCCTTAAATAAAACTTTAGAGAAACACCGACAGGTTGTGACAACAGGAACTGACCATTCCTTAAAAATAAAAATAATAAATAATAATAATAATAATTAGGAGCTGGCAACACTGCAGTGTTCTGCCTTGCATATTCTTTAATAAAGGTTCAGTTGTGTTCTGAGGCTTTAGGGCAGGTGGGCATTGAAAATACGAGAAAGGTGATTTCAATCTGCAGCAAGAACTGAACTGAAGATTTGTTGAAAAAGAAACTAATTTTTGTGATGGCTTTTCTGAACAGAAGTATTTTTCATTTTCCTTTTGAGAAATCCATGCATTTTATGTTCTGTTCTCTCTTGGAAGCTACACCCCTTGTTCATTCCATTTAGGAATTTTTTTAAATTAAGCTTTTCAGGGATGTTTTGGTGCTTCCTCAGAGTTTGTAAAGCAAGTTGAGTACAAATTTATTGATTTTTTTCCTTCTTTGATCTTCCACAAGCTCCCATTTATCTGAAAATTAGATTTCCTCCATGCCTGTAACTAAATTACTTGTACAAGTCTAGTTTTTACTAAACAGCTTTAAATGAAGTTTACATAACTCCTTGCTGTGGTGTACCAGTCCTCAACTTGCAGCTGTGATTTGTCTTCTAAAACTTTGAAACAACAAATAATTTCCATAAAGATTTCATTTGGATGGCTGCATCACAGCTGCAGAGGAAGCTGTGCTTTGCTGGACACAATGGTTGTAACAAAATCAAACATGCCAGTTTTCTAAAGACAAACTGCAATTCTTGCTCTGATACTAGTGCTAGGGATGATTCAGTTTAGGGGTTAGGGCTAGGGATTTTTTTTTTTTAGATGATTTTAAGCTCCAAAGATATGAGGTTGATCAGGAACAAGAGAACATGGGCAATAATGCTCTATTTTTATTTCTCTTCATAAAATTTTTCTCTTCTTTGCTGTGTCCTTATCACTTTTTTTCAAGAAAACACAGTTTTTTGCCACACATATTGTAATGCTGATCCATTTTTAATAGGTTCAATGTTAAGCTTTAGTTGCTAGTGAATAATTTAAATTTTGGGTTTTTTTTTCTTTGTTTTGTTTTTGAAGCCAGTTGGACTTCACGAATCTTAGTGCAGCATTAAAGTGCTAATCAATAAACACTCCAGAACACTGTACTTTGGTTTTAAAACAGTCTTTGTTATTGAGTACTTTTAATTCACCATGCTTTGGGGACTTTTAAAATACAGGCATGTAGAGTTACCCAAATTAGAGCAATCAAATAGTATTCTGATGATTAATAGCTATGGTATTCTCTGACTATTTTTTTTCCATTTGCCATTCTCTGAGCAGTTTTGTGACATTTGGCAAACGTTTTAGAAATACCAGTGAACCTTAGCTGTCAGATCCAGTTGGATTGCTGCATAATCAGATACTTTTTCCAATTAATTCTTGATTTCTGTAGCATTCAAAGTTCCAGTTCAGTGTAAAAAGTTATTTTGAGGGGATAAGGATGTCTGAGAAGACTGAAGAGTGACTCTTTATGTAACTGCTTTTTGTATTTCATAACATTGAAGAATAAGTTGATTTCAGTTTTTTTTTAATTGTCCTAAAGAGACCATAGTTATCAGCATCCATATCTTATCACCAGTCAGCACAAAGCACATTATTGATATTCCTATTTATTGTTGGATGCTAGTATGGAAATGCATTTGAATGTTGTATGAGTAAATGCACGTTTCTAATTAGAAGTACCTTGGCAGGAAACAGTCTTACAAAAACTGAGATGAAAAAGCAAATTCAGGATATTTGTAGAGCTCTGTGTTGAAGACCATGTACTCAAGAGTCAGGGTTCACTAGGGAGAGGGAGAGGGAGAGGGAGAGGGAGAGGGAGAGGGAGAGGGAGAGGGAGAGGGAGAGGGAGAGGGAGAGGGAGAGGGAGAGGGAGAGAAGAGAAGAGAAGAGAAGAGAAGAGAAGAGAAGAGAAGAGAAGAGAAGAGAAGAGAAGAGAAGAGAAGAGAAGAGAAGAGAAGAGAAGAGAAGAGAAGAGAAGAGAAGAGAAGAGAAGAGAGGAGAGGAGAGGAGAGGAGAGGAGAGGAGAGGAGAGGAGAGGAGAGGAGAGGAGAGGAGAGGAGAGGAGAGGAGAGGAGAGGAGAGGAGAGGAGAGGAGAGGAGAGGAGAGGAGAGGAGAGGAGAGGAGAGGAGAGGAGAGGAGAGGAGAGGAGAGGAGAGGAGAGGAGAGAGAAGAGAAGAGAAGAGAAGAGAAGAGAAGAGAAGAGAAGAGAAGAGAAGAGAAGAGAAGAGAAGAGAAGAGAAGAGAAGAGAAGAGAAGAGAAGAGAAGAGAAGAGAAGAGAAGAGAAGAGAAGTTTGCTCTGCAGAACTGAAAACCAAATAATAAACCCTGTGGGAGCAAGACAGTGACTTTCAGCCTTGTTTTTCAAGGAAAAATCTACAGTCAGAGTATGGGAATTCTTGGACCTCAGTGCAAATTTCAGTTTTGCCCAATTGCAAAGAAAAGGGGGCAAGATGTGTATTTTGTTGACGGAAACAAGAACCTGTGGTTAGTTATTTCTGTCTGAAAGTACTTTTGTGTGGATGCAGAGCATTTATGTGGCTGGTTTTTCCTTTTGCTCTCCCCCTCCTATCCCAAGCTCTAGCTTTCCTACTTCTGATCTTGTCTCATGAGGATTAGTCCTGTTGGCCAGGAAACAGCATTATCAGATCATGAATTTCTCAGATTTTATGTCATGTTAGTATATTTACCTTAGAATTTTAAGCCCTAAATAACTGGTATTTAAATAGAAGAGCTGGCCTCTTTTGTGAGGATGTTTGCAATTTCCTGACATGAAATTCCCTTGCCAGCAAGCCACGGAGCAAGCATCCAGTCAGGAAAGAAGTGTCCTTAACAGAAATCATGTTTAGTTCTGGTGTTTCAAGGCAATAGCCAGAACAAATGAATCTCTTCAGCATTATATCCTCAAAACCAAAATCATTAGCACCCCTCTAAACTCATGCAGGATATACTGGAGAGGGACAGCTTTTCCCCCAGTCAATATTGTATTCCAAGTGTTCTATGGAAAACAACAAGAGCCGGTGCTGAAACCAAAAAGGTTTTTCAGCTGAGTTTGAAACAAACTGAGGCATGTGAAATGGGCTCTTCTCCTGGTGACTTTGCAGACAAAGGCAGCATTGACGTGCCCCAAATGCCAGGAGCAGAATTCCTGCGTCTGAGTGCGCTCCAGTGCCGCAGCCATAATCGCCTGCTCTGCCTGGCAGTTTGTACAGGCAGCCATTTGTCAGAAAAATAGACTTCATTAGTGATTTTTCAGCTCAGAGTGCCCTTGTACAGTCTGATAGAACGTGCAGAAGCTGAGCTTCTGTCTCCTGGCTGTAGCATTTTGCATTTCACAGGTGGTGACTTGACTGAACAGTGAAAACATCTAATTTTCACTTCTTGTTTGGTTGGTTTCACTTGACATAATTTATTTGGGTTTTTTTTTCCTGTGTAGGTTTGCATCTAGTGGTGTTGCAACAATTATTTCCTTTTCAGTTAGAAAAAAAATAAAATTGCATAAATGAAACTTTTTTTTCCCCTTTACCCAGAATTTATCTTTCCCAGAATAGGTATGTAAGTATCATAAGATGAGGTAAACCTGGGCCTGTGGGAACACAGGAAATGTGTTCCTCAGTCTTGCTGGTGTTGGAATGCTGTATGGAGCCAGGCAATCCATAGAGCCCCACTGTCCCTGCACTGATTTGAAGAACAGCCCTGTGACACTTTAGTGAGTGTTTGTGGATAGAGCAGATGTGGGAGACCAGCCTGCTGTACAGGTGGGAAGCACTTTCCCCTCCATATTTTAACCAGTTTTTGCTTTTCAGGGATACAGGGATGTGCTCCTGGGGAAAAAAATTGTCTTTTGAAGGCAGTAAGAGATATTAGTAAGGGCTTTCAGTGCCCTGGCTCATGTCACTTTATCTTCCTAAATAGGCAAAAACAGGGTGAAAGAATTCTGCAGTGACACAAATGCATAACCTCAGATTTGTGATTTTGATCTCCCCTCCTCTTTTCTTTGCCTGGTGTCAGGGCTTTCCTGTTGCACCCTGTAAGCTCCTCAACAGAGATTAGGCCTTTGGGGCTTTTTTGTTTTGTAGGGAGGAAAAAGTAAACACTCTGCACAAATATTTTAATTCTCTGTGACACGTTAAACTCAAGGAATTGCATTATCCTGGCTGGTTGGTAGCAGCAGGCTGTTTTGCCACCAAATTTATTGAGGCTGAACAGTCCTCTAGCAGCAAGAGATGAAAACTCAGTGAGTTTTGTATTTTCTTGTCTGATGTAGAGGTATTAAAGGGGCCTGTATTTATTTATATAGCTCTTCTGAAAATCTCAGAGTGGTCGGTAAGTGCTAAATTAAGTGTGAAGCAGGCAGTTACATAATATCCATGTTCTACAAATGGGGCTAATCCCAGTTCAGGGAGGTTGGCTGCACCAGACCACGCAGCATCATTAACAGAAGGAGAAATAATGAGTCACAGCCCTGGGTTCCTTGAGCTTATCTGTATTATGGGTTTCAGGCACTTTAGTCTGTTTGGTTATAAGAGCAGAGGTTATTAAGTGCACGCCACTTAAATAATTTCATTAACTCTGTTACCTCTGCTAGTTTTCTCAGTTTGCCTATGATCTGTGCTTCTATGTCAGTGCATATTAATTTGAGTTGTATTGGGCCAGATTTCTTTTAAATCAGATTATAAAACTGGGAAATACAAAATTATGATGATCAGGTAATGATATTCAGCATCAAATTGTCCTTAATAAGAAGTGTTTGGATTTGAACTTCTGCATTTGTTCAATCAATTTTAAAATCCTGGTCTTTTTAAATCAGCAGGCTTTTATCAGAGAGTTATAAGCAAGGACTTAAGAATATTGGATCAGCTGAGAATTGAGTACACCAACATGTTGGCTCATGCTTTTGACTTGGCTCTAGTCAGAAATACTTCATGTTCCACTTCACAGTCTGTGTCTTTGGTCAGCATTGCCCAACTGTTCACCCATTTCATCAGCACATTGAGCCATTTAAGGGAGCATCTGATTTTGAAATTGGAAAAAACCTGTCTATATAAAAATAATTCAATGTCCTTTTCTTCCTAAGGAAGTTGCTATGCAGCACTACTAATGAATAAATAAATTTTATCTTACCTGCATGGTCTCTCAGAAGCACTGTATAGGAGTTAAGACACAGTACAAAACCTCTGTGTTTACCTTTCTTGTTGTTACTTGATTATTCCCAATACTTCAGTGATAACAGTAATGGAGCACTTCATATGCAAAACCCTTGGGGTAGAGATTTGCAAACTTCTGGTGTTTGTTGCCAAGTTTATTTTTTGCAAAGGATTCTCACCCATTGCTGGAAGTACCAGCCCACACCTGAGTCTGTACCAGTCCTTTTCCCTTTTGTGCTGTAGGGCAGCTTTCTAACATAATCAGACTTAAACTTTTCATTTAGTTTGTTCATATGGCTTCCTGGTGTACCACTTGAAGGCACTTGCCTTTTTTAATATTAACACTTTGTCAGATAGACTTTAATGAAAGCTTAGGGCTATCGCACATTATTGATCATGTTTATTTAAAATAGATGGCGTGACCTGGAACACTCGCAGAGTTTGGTCAAGTTGGCCAAAGAACATCCTTGTTGGGAGGGGATGTAGGGAGATGATTGGTGCTTTCATGCCAGGGTTATTTCTGATGGAGGTTGGGTTGTGGCTTGGAGTGGGGGCAGTGTGCAGGCTGGAAACTTGGGAGGAAAATCCCACTGTGTCTGCAGGGTCAGAGTGGTGGAGTTTGGTGCGGACAGATGGAGACCTCTGGGGAACAAGTTTAACAAATACACTGTTCAAAAAGATTCTTGGGGCATCTCAGCTGGGAGATACACCGTGGGTAGTAGACCTCCCAAGAGCACCACAGGAGTGGAGACTCCCAAGAGTCATTATTTCCAATAATGTGACTAGGGAGGATTTAATTTCTCTGAGGGTACTTCAGCTTGTATCTGAAACATGTTTTCCTTTCATGCTAAATATGCCTCAAAGATGTATTTTAAATTTTTTTTAATGAGACCAATTAGTAGTAATGATCAGTTAAAAATATTTGTTGATGCACTTTTTAGCCTTTTTCTACACCTTTTACGCTTGCCTCCGATATATTTATTACTTGCATGCAGTGTTTTGTTTCTGGTTTGGTGCTTAAGCCCTTAGTGTGAGCCCCAGCTAGACTGTAAAATCTCCTTCAGCAGCTTGCTTATGCTTGTGGCATTAACCTTTCTGCAGGGGGTTGTGATGTTTATTTACAAAATTCCAGTTTTCCACTTACAAATAGAATATTATTAAGAGAGTCTTCTTTTTGCCAATTAGGTCAAAGTCCTAAAATTTTAAGACCTAAACCACATGGTTTAGAGCGAACAGATTCACAAACCATAGGTGACTTTACTACAAGAAGAAAGGGTATGTACTTTAGCACTGTATGTATATGGAGCTTTATAAAAATAAGTGAAGCAAAAATTTAGAAACCTGCTATTTTAGAATAACTTTAACTCTGGCATATTCTCTTCTGCTATAGTCTAAGGTCATGGATGCACTTTCCATGTCAAGCAGTTTCCTGTGTAAGGAATTAAAAACTTTCTGGCTTGAACACTGCATGGAAATTATTCTCTGATATTAATATTAATGTTCTGATCTCTTAAGTTGTAGCTGTTCATATTTTGGATTGACTTTTGTGTGTTGATTTAGAAGCAAGTATATAATAACTTGTAAATTGTTCATAGTAACTTGTAAGTTACTTGAAACTTCTGTTAGGCAATAGCCTGAAATCACAATTCACTTAAGTCTCCTGAAATGAAGTGAAATTTTGATCCTCTGATCATACACTAGTACAGACATCTATTTATGCACCTTAAAGAGAATTATAATTAATTTGATGGGCTTTATTGAAGATGCTGAGTTGGTGCCGTACATAGTCATAAGAAGTAGAGAAAATAATGAACAACATTAGAAATCTCAGAAAAATATCACTGATTACCTGTGGGTTTTAAAGTCCATTGCAACTGGATGAAATACTTCTGCTGTTCTTGGTGGGCTTTGGACAAAGTCCTGGCTCTGTCTCTGCTGCAGCAGTATCTTGCCCATTGTTTATTCCTGCCAGGTAGTCTCAGACCTTTACAGAGGACTTGAGCCAAACTGATCAATTTTTGTGTCAGTCATGCTTTAGTATCATTTTGCCTATGTCACATTCAGTTCTGTCACTACATGCCTGACACTTGATCTTAGTGAACCTGCCAAGAGGCAGAAAACTGATGGTGGGAGGGAGCACAAGGACAGAAAGGGCTGTTTTTATGATGACATTGCATCTTGTTTTCTAAAAACAGTTTTAGGGAGGATAAAGTTGACAGTAGTTTGACTCTGTGATTTTTTTTTCCACAAGCCTTTTTATCCTTTTTTTTTCCTAATGTTTAGGAGGGGTGAGACATATAAGCTGGAGGGAGGGATAATGTGTTTTTTGCTAATAGCCTACTCGTGGTTCTGTTCTGAAAATGGAATTTTTAAATGGCACTTTTTTTGAGAACAGTGTTAGCTGTCATGACTGGCACATTGCTCTGCTGGCCTGTGGATGGGCACTGAAGTGAGCCAGGCTCTTCCTGCTGCTGGCTCATTTCTCACTTGTGCAGGCTCAGTCTTAGCTGCAGGTTCTGCCCACTCGTGGAGCTGTGAAACCCCTCTGGTAAGGGCACATGTACACAGCCAGGGCAGAGTTTTTATGTTAACAACTGGCCCTGAGCCAAGAAAAGTCCCCAGAGCTGGCTCTGCTAAAACAGCCCATCAGCCCTGCCCTGGGCTTGCCAGCTCAACAAGTCACCACAGCAGAATGAGGACAGAACACGATGCTGCCACTTTCAGAATCTCTTTTCAAAACAGAATTAGTGCCCACAGGTATATGCTGCAAAATTCTGAACTTGCAGTGTTTTGTAAAAATTTTATGTTTTATTTTTTTAAAGGGCTGTTTCTTCTTATTACCTGAAAAGATTAAAAACATAAGTTAATATATCATGTCTTTCTGAAAATGGAAGTGTCTCCCTTTTTTTACCACAATTTACTATTTGAAAGTTAGAGGGTTTTTTTTGTATTTAGGCTGTGAAAATCTATTAAATTGAAGTTTGTTTAGGAATGTTCTGTGCTTTACAATTGTCTGTTTCTTACATAGCAAAACCAGCTCCACTAGAAATAAAACCTCTGCCTGAATGGGAGGAACTACAAGCTCCAGTTAGATCTCCTATCACCAGAAGCTTTGCAAGAGAGTAAGTTTCTTGGCTTTTCCTCGTTCAGGTTAATAATTGTTTTGCTGACTAGAGTGTAAATAAATGTGTGTACATCTGTATGATATTTTTAGCTTGTTTGTAGCTTGAAGTTTCCTTTGGAAGAGTGTGAGTCTGTGTGTGTATCTGTGCATTGAAATAAAGTGTGTCCGTGTGAAATTCTGTTTTGTGATATTAAATATAAGGGACTGTGTAGAACCAAAAAATGTGACACTCTAGTAAACTTGAATGAAACTTTCAGCTCTAATACGCTTATTTTTGTTGTTTACCAGGAGGTTTAAGATATTTGAGATGTATTGTTTGTAAAATAATTCCTGGTAATTAGCTCCTCCAGGTTTCCCGTGTCTCCCAGACCGGATTCAGTTCATAGCACAACTTCCAGCAGTGACTCGCACGACAGTGAAGAGAATTATGTATCCATGAACCCAAATCAGTCCACTGAAGACCCAGTATGTAAAATCTACATCTTAACTACTCTCTTCCTGCGCAGTCCTTACTTTTAAATCATGCAAACACAGATCCTTCACTCAACATCATTCCCTTTATACTTCTAGATCAACAGAATGATAAAACATTCTCCATAGCAAAGCTTTTATTTTGGTAGGATTTCACTGAAGAAGTTAAGAGCATAAAGAGAATGGTTGATACACATATCTATTATATAAAACATTTCAAGACATGACTTTTTTTTCTACCTCTTTCCTAGAATCTGTCTGCTCTTTGTAATTGCTTGTCCTTGGGCTATGCACCCTTTCAGAATTATGACATCAAGGGAAATAAACTGTCCTAGGACCTCTGAGACATGCTTAAAAAAACTGAATTAAAAGGACATCTTCCAGGAAATGTAGAAGGAACAGGGGAAAAAGGATTTATACTTGTTGTATACATCCTATGGAAACTGAACCATGTGTATTTTATTAGGCTTCTTTCAAATAGGAGGATAGAAAGAGCCTTTGTGTATTGAGTATCTGTATTTTTTCCCCTTTGGGGGAGAATTTTCTCAGATAATGAAGCTTCAGATACTCAGCATGGAGTGCAGCTAGTTAGGAAAATTTAATGATGCACACTGTGGTTTGTGTTTGGTGAGGGGAAGGAGAAAGGGAAAAAGAAGACCCAATAGCAATAGTTTTAAGGAAGACAATTACAGTAGACCTAGGCCTAAACTAAAATGTGGTTTAGAATATGCATTAAGCACTGGAGGAATCCTGTATCTTGAGCTCAGCTTTTTGGCCAGTATGGAATCATGGAATTGTTTGGATTAGAAGGGACCTTAAAGATCATCCATGCCACGGGCAGGGACACTCCACTAGACTGGGTTTTTCAAAGCCCCATCCAGTCAGTTCAGTGCACTCGCATGTTTGGGTTCTTAGCAGGGGATACAGCAGCATTTTTCATCTTTAAATCATTTATGTGAGACCTTCTTTGGGGGAGGGCCTGTCTAGCACCTTTTTTGTTCTGTTTGTGTGTCTGCCTTCTTATATGGCATGTGCTGGCCCATCTCACTGCCCTGGACTCTCCTCTCACAAGGCTGCTCGCTTCCCTGTCCCCTGCTGCTCTGGATCCCTGCCAGTCTCCTCCAGTGTCCCTGCCCCCCAGCTCACCACTGCTGCCTCTGGATGTCCCATCCCAGGTCCCCTTCATGCCATTCCCTGTGGGAGCTGGTAGGGTGCAGGCTGCAGAGCTGTGCCTGCTGTGCTTCCCAGGGGAAAGGCAGCGAGCACGGGGGAATGCTGATGTTAAATCTTAGTCCCTCTCCTGCAAGGGCCATTGGTAAGTAATGGGTGATGTGATCCCACAGGTGTGAGAAACATCCCATTTTACACCAGGGAATAGCCCCACCATGCTGCTCCCTCCACAGAATCACAGTCCAATCCCAGCATTTCTGTTGATTCTTAAGGCTCTTCCAGGAGCTTCACTTCCATACCAAGATGGTACAATTAATGCCCCAGCTCATTAATATCTTCTGTTTGCTTCCACCAGTCCTATTTTCAGGTTATTCTACAGATTTCCTGTTTAATTTGCGTGTATTTAAAGTTTCTGTTTCCTAATGCATATGTTCTGCCTGCCTAGTTTGTTTGAAATAACAGATTATGTTTTGTTTAAAGAGTAACAGCTTTTTTAATTTATGCTGGAAACATTGATACAGAATCTGATTTTTGTATGTTTAATAAGCAGAAATTTGTTCAGAGTATTTGAGCAACAAAAATGAACTTGTATCAGTTGTCTGTGTTTGTCCTTGTTACCACTTAATATTAAATGAGTTGGACAATAGAGATATAATGGATAACTTCAATTTTAAAAGCCCAGCCCATTTGGCTTTGCCCATAAAATATTTTATTTCCTAAAGAACCAGAACATTTCCAGATATCTCACGGCCTTTGTTTTAAAATCTGACTTTTTGAGAATTTTTACTTGTTCCAACTCTATCATAGCAAGGAGTCTGTATTTCTTCATCTTCTTCTGTCATCAGCTTTGAAGCATCTTGTTTGGACGTGTCATACTTCTGTTTGATTTAATAAAATCAGCAATATTCTGCTTTTTCTTTCAAGTTGCTCTCAGCCTTACCCTTCTGTCTTTCCTTCTGCCTTCCTCTTCATTTTTTGCTGACTGCTGCCCTCTGTCTTCCTGTTTTTTTCTTTATCTTTTAGAGAAGAGTCCTTCTATTGTACTGTTCCTATAACACCTGTTAAGAGGGAGGGATCAGGCTGGGAGAGGACAGAGGAGGTGAGGTTGTAAAAGTCTGGGCTAATTGAATTTTAGGTATATACAATGCAACTTCAGGCAGCCCTACACATATTTTCCAAAGTTCTAATATTTTGATCTTGTCCATTGAACAATACTCTGATTTTCAGCTTAATCATAATGACTTTTGAATGAAATGTAAAAGTTTCATTTTTAGCTTTGCCACTACTGTAAAGCAGAAATTATTATAGGTATTTAACAACAGTTGAAGGAAATAAAAAGTTTGTGCTTAAGTAATGCTAAATTTGAGATATAATGACTACATTTAAAAAGAACAAAACACACTCTGTTCTTATTTCATAATATGAAGGGGACATTAAGTGGAAGGCACAGATGGGTTTGGTGGCAGCCTTAAATCTGGGGGGGTGGTTTTCAGGTTTTTTTCCTCCCATTGGCTTTTGGCTCTGTCCCAGCTTTGACACAGAATGTGCCCCCTTGCCATACAGGGTCAATGAAATTTGCATGATTTAAGTGATTGCAAGAGTCTCAGTCTTAACCTTTAACATTTTGGCAGTGTATAGTAAGCATATTTGAAAATGTAGACCACTAATTTGTACATTTGTAGCTGAGGTTGTTTCATATTATGATTTCAGAATTTGTTTGGAAGCAACAGCCTTGATGGAGGAAGCAGCCCTATGGTAAAACCTAAAGGAGATAAACAAGTGGAATATTTAGATCTGGACCTAGATTCAGGAAAGTCCACCCCACCTCGTAAGGTAAGCAGATGTTCAGCTCTTGCAGCAGTTCAAAATTGCCTTCAAGCAAGATCCCCTTAATTGCCCTTTCTCAAATGATTATTGAGAGGCAGTGTTGGACCTTTCAGAGGAGCCAGTGCTTGTCCTGCACCTGTTTGGGACACCTGGTTGCTTTTTTGCTGTTAATTCACTTGAGCTTGTTTCTGGCTGTTCCCAGAAGAAGAGCAGTGGCTCGGGCAGCAGCGTGGCAGACGAGAGGGTCGATTACGTCGTGGTGGACCAGCAGAAAACGCTGGCCCTGAAGAGCACGCGGGAGGCGTGGACTGACGGCAGGCAGTCCACCGAGTCCGAGACGCCCACCAAGAGCGTGAAGTGAAAACACTGCCTTGCATCTGAAGAGCAGAAGGAAGAGAAATTTGGAGAATCACAGAATCACACCACGGCGCTGTTGTTCGGCTCTGCAGCACCTGATTGCCCAGGGTGGGAATCGGTTCCTCACCGAATAGGATGGAAGCCAAAGGACACTTTGGATATATCAAAGGAACTTTAAGATCATGGATTGGCTCTGTGGTGTCTGGAAAAATCACAGCCTGTAAATAATATGTAAATAATATTACTTAGCTTTCAGAAAACCTTTGTTCTGTAGTTAACACATTTGTAGTATTACTGTGTTTATGCACTTTTTCAGTTACAATGTTGGTTCAGGTATTCACAGTTAGTGTACCTTAATGCCTAATTCATCTGGAGAGTTCTTTTTTTCCTTACACTACTACTCCTTACAATTTTAGGTTAATTAAGCTACATGTAGATACAGAAATTAATATTTGAACTTCATTTTAACAACTCAAAATTGATTTTGAAGAAATACTTTCACAATTGAATAATCTACTTGAAATGCCAAGAGACAACCGTTAGTTACATACTTGTTTATATTTAATACACACAAGATTATTTGGAAGTCTACAGGTTACCTTCCTAACAAAAATTGCTGTGAGTTAATAATAATGAACTGTACTGGGTTTAGACCTAAAATCCTGGCTTATATGTTAGTTATTAGTGGTGGAACTTCTATTGTATTTTATTAATGACAGTGTTCTGTGTTCAATGGGTGAAGATTCTGCAGGGTGGGATCTTACACTTTCAAAGACTGAATAATTAAATGTCGAGTAAGCCTGCAAACCACTGATGGCATGCAGTGATATTGTGATCTCACACTTATTAACAAGAAATAACCTTTATATTATTTACAGAAGGTAGAGTATATAAATCAGGTACGTACCAAGCACTGTTGTGCTAATACACTGATCAGGTTTAGACAATGAGCTTTAGTTTTGTACTGTTTAGAAGTTCTAATGTCAGTTTTCAGTTCAAGATTAATGGGACAGTTTGACATTCACTTTTTGTAGTACTAGCAAAATACTGTGATTTTGAATTAGACATTAATTCAAATGGAAATACTATGTTTTAACACCATAGTGCCCTTCTTATGAGCTCTATTTTACTTTAATCTCCTGCTTGGCCTTATATTTAAATCCCTATGCAACTGATATTTTATATCTCTGTTTTTAAAAATTAGATAATATACCTAAATGATCCCCTTGTAAACCACTTGTTGCTCTTTCCTGGTACAGGATTTTAAGCTCTGTATACTGTGATCCTTTATTTTACTATGCCAGTTCCAAATAATAATCTGCCTTGGTTTAGAAACATTTTTTGTTATTTGGAAGAAGATAGAATTCTTTAAATACATGAATGAGTTAGGGTCTAGATAGAAAACTTACTAACACTTTTGTTTTATATGAATGCCCTCAAGTAAGTGGTTGGTTTCATTTTCCTGCCCAATTGTTTTATTTTGTCCAGATCATTTGAAAGTTGAGCATAAAGCTGCATTGTTTTCTGGCATGTTGGCCTTCGTACTGTGCCTAATCTACCGTCGGTTGTTTCTCTCCCCTCACAGCCACCATCTACATTATGTAAATTATCTTATTCTTAACAAGGTTCTTTTTAAATTAGTAATATTTTGAATGCTTTGAATGTTCATTTTAAAAAAAAAGAAACTAAACACAATGCATTTTGAGGTGAATTTAAATAATCAAGTTGTTCGGTTTTGATGTGTAAAACTCTGTCCTGTGAAGCAGCAAAGGGATTATCAGTGTGCCTGGGAAGGTGCCTGGGATGCAAACCACATTTGTCAGAATTGTAGATTACCTCCAATACCTCTCAAAAACCAGCTGGACAATTTTTAACATGAATCTCTGATTTAAAACCCTGCACCAAGAAAGCCAAATAATGTGAAATCTCACTCTTCTGGGAGCCAGGGAAAAAATCGGTCTCCTAGGCTGGCCTCTTGCTGAGCTAGTGATAGAAGGTGGGTTTGCTCTAAGTTTGCTGATATCAGTCCTTGATTTACAGATTACACTTACTCTTGTCTTCATTTAAAATTTGTCAGGGTTCACAACATCACTTTTTATTGTGATTGAGAATCCACTCTTAATTCTCCTTTCCTCGGCTTTTCACAGACAGTGTAACGTTTCTAGGTAGCAGTCTACAATTTCTCTTTAATCAGATTTCTAAGCAGTTTTCCCCTCCATATCCCAGTACTACATTTTCCATACTTACATGCTGTCCCATGGTATGTTCAGAATCAGAGGTGTGATATGAACTTTTGATGATACATCTCATTTTCACCAGTGAAACTACAGGAGGCTTCACAGTGCAGATCTGTCTGAGCTCTTGGATGGTCTAGATGTGAATCTAAAACTGAAAATGCAACTCCTAAAGTTGCAGGATGGTAGAAAGGAAGTGAAACTGATATTAGCTCTGAGTCCACTTCCAGTTACTAGCTTTGTGAGGACACTCCTGTTGGAGGCAAGCTGCTGGAAACTCCAGTAAATACTGGTGCAGAAGGACTTGTCAGTGTTGCTTGTCAAGCATTCTTTTTCAAACAGGTAAGTTTTTTCTTGTTTCACTCAAACCATATGTTACCAGCTAGCAGATAGAGTTTTCAATGCTGTGTGTGTCATTATAAATTACAAATATGTATGTGCAGTATGGTCTTTACAAATACACAACATCTTGCTCTTAAAAATCAAAAGGAAAACTTGGTGCCTTGTGCACTAAGATTGACTTGAGAGGTGATTTGGTATCATTCCATGGTGTGATCTGAACATTTCTTTATCTGGTAAGTACCAATGGCCACACTTTTACACACTGTGATATAATCACTATTACCTCATGAAGTGCAGGTGCAAACACAGCTGCTCTGTTCCACTAAAGCTTTCTAATGTGACATTGAAAAAGGTGAAATGTGGTCGTTAGTCTTTTTTTCTTTCCTGACATTTGTATTTATGTAAAAAAATAATAGCAATCCATCATGTATGGCAGTTGTGACATAGTGCCACACTTAGGGCGTACAGACAAATTACAGTATGGCTGTTTTGATGAAGTAATTTAGAATTCATCACTTCTTGTAGCTAATTAGGGAGTGATGGACACCTCTGTGGCTTTCACAGTGCACCATGAGCCAAGCAAGGTTTTCATCAGAGTGAAAGTTGAGTTTAGCTATTACTGCAGCAGTAAATTTTTATGTGTGTGTGTGTGTGTACATATATATATACATACAAACATATATATAATATTTATATATATATATAATGAAAAATACTCTGGCAAAAGTACTTTGGAAACTTAGCAGCCTCGGACAGAAGTTCCATTCTCTCCTTAGCTAGAGATGCTTGTGTCATGAAAAGTGAATGAATGTTTATTTGCTCAAGGAGAAGGTATTGCCATAGAATATCAGTCTGCAATTTGGACAGCAATAGTGTCACTTCATCTGTTGAAATATTTCATACCTGTAGTTCTTAAGAAGCTCAGCACTACCCACAGATGCAGTTAAATTTGGAGATAATCTTTCATATTTGCTACATCTGCTCTTGATCTCTGTGTATTGCACCAAAATGCTTCTTAAATGTTCATTTCTTGTTTGTTTATTGCTTGGGGATACTAGTATGGCCCATGACCACAAAAAGGGTGCTTGTCTAACAATTAGTGTAATAAGTGTTCCACAAAAACACTGTGTTGATTGGGTGTAGATGAAGCAAATCCCAAGCAATGAGGTTTCTGGCTTTTTGCCTTAACTGAACAAACATTTTGAGTTCAGCTCTCAGCCTGACAAGGTGCAGAGTGGGATACAAAGAAAAGGTGTTGAGAGGGTTATGAACAATGTCTTTGACATTTAAAGTTTTTCAGAATATGTTTATGGTTCTGCAGCCCTGATGTTTTCAGTAGCAAAAGTGGGAGGAGAACAGGTACTGAATGCATGACCAGTTGAAAGGTTTTTGCCATCTCCTTGTTAGAGAAATAGAGCTAGACTGTTCTGATGCCAGTGGTTTTTTCTTTCTCTTTCTTTCTTTCTTTCTTTCTTCTTTTTCTTTCTTTCTTTCTTTCTTTCTTCTTTCTTTTCTTTCTTTCTTTCTTCTTTCTTCTTTCTTTCTTTCTTTCTTTCTTTCTTTTTCTTTCTTTCTTTCTTTCTTTTTCTTTCAGAAAAGAAATGTCCATGTTTTGTTTGAAAGATAATCAATGTTTCCTTCAGCTTTTTTATAAGAAGCAGGTTAGCTGAAGTGTACAGTTGTGTAATTTGCTGTGCACACACATAAAATATTTAACTTTACCATGCTAAAATGAATAGAAAAAAAATCCTGTAGTTTAGAACATAAAGCACCAAGTTGGTAAAATGGAGACTGTCAATGTTTTCCTGTAATTATAAAGCCAGGCTTGTAGCAATCATATAATTCTCTCTTGAAAATTCTCCCAGGATCTCTCATCGTTGCCAAGCCTTTTCCTGGTAAGTTATATCTGCAGTGAAATAAAAAGAAAATGTCTATCACATTTTCAGAAAGGCCAATCCTAATAAGATTTTAATAAATGCTGTTTGAGATCCTGGTTTAATGTGTGTATGTGGGGTTGCACAAGGTACCCAGACATCTGATTGTTTTAATCAGAGCCAGAGAGGAGAATATAAATATTCCTTATTTTCCCTGAATTCCTACCAGACTTTAAAATATGTAAGTTTTCATATTTCTATGTGCTTTCAGGGAAATACTTTAGAGGAACAATCACTACTTGCTCCTGTGCACTTGTGCTGGTTTTTGCACAATTATAAACTGTGCAGACTCACTGAAATATTTAGGGTTTTTTCCTTTCCATTATGTGTTAGAGGTGAAGGATGCAGGCTGGAAGTTTGGAGATGCCTCAGACTGGCCTGCTGGTGTACCTCAGAGTCTGGAATTAATTGCATCAAAACAGTGATTCAACCCTCTGCTGAGGTGATCTTCATAGTAATACCTATAAATCATGCTGTGCATATATAATTATTTTTTAAAAATTAATCATAATTGAAACCCAAGGAAACAAATGATGTTAGAGTTAAGCTCCCTAATCTCTGGTTAGGCACAGAGCAGCATTTGAAAAGGCATTATGTGTAACAGGCACACAAATCCATTTAGGATTTTTTGAGGAGAGAATTTAATATTCAAGGCACCACTGTCCTCTTTAAGTAAGTGAAAGTTCCAAGAACTTTTTCAAAATCTAATTTCTGCTCAATTATGTGAATGTAAGTTTAGGAATTAAATTCTAATTCAAAAATTGTGTTTTAACTATATGTTTTCCTCCATTAATGAAAGAAGTGATGATTTTTTAAGACATTTTTACCTTTAGCTGACAGCCCAGTGAGGAAGCACAAAATAGACTTGGCCCTTGAACTATTTTAAAAAGAAGGAAAAAAGGAAAGAAGCCACCCAGGGCCAGGATTTAGCCTCTGATCCCCTCAAACACCATTAGGGTGCACCTGCCCTCAATTCCAGTGCTCAGCTTAGAAGTTGGGACACAGATCCTGTGGCTGTACAGGGAAGCACCAACAAGCTCTGAAAAGTGGTTGGCTTAAAAACATGAGTGAAGCAAAATTTAATTTTGGAGAGGGTTGATGGGTTTGTTTCCTCTTTAAAAGAATAGGATAATATTTAGGATTGTGATGCAAGTATACTCAGTACTACCCTGTGGGAGCTGTGCTGCATCTCACCATAGATACTATTGTTCACCCCAGTTTTTTGATACCTGTGGTCTGCATTTTTTGTAGAGCATTTGGTGTAGCAGGAGACTTTAAAGTCTGGGGTCAAGGATCAGAAAACGTTGGCTCCCTACAACATTTTAAGTTTAGGAATAAATTTCCAATGGATAGTTCTAAAATCTGAGGTTTTCCTTTAGTAGTGCATTGTGTATGAGGATGGAAACCTGAAATGAAGCAAGAAGTTATTGTTCTGTAAATGAATGTTATTCTGCTTTAAAAAAAAAAACCCAAACAAATTTTTTAAAAAATTAAATTATTTTAAATTATCCATTCTATGCACACAATGTCAAACTTTTCTCTCCCCTGCATCATAACGACTGAATAAATGCTGTACATTTTCTCCAGGACTTAGTTCTTTCGTGAAGTCTTACTTTGATTTCCCGGTTCTTTCTGACATGATTTCCACCCCCCCCCCAGCTATTCTCTTTAATTAAAGGAGGGTTGAAACCAATTACTTTTCTAACAGCTGCTCTGTTTTCTGTGAGTGAGCAGGAGGTTTTTTTAACGTAGCAAATCTCTGTTGTGATTCAGAATAATCACTACTGCAGAAAGGAATTCAGACCATGTACACAAAGCAGTAACTCCAAAAGCAGTGGCTATAGGCTAATACAAAAGGCATGTTCATATCTAAAACCAAGGGCTCAGGAATACATGTGGCACAAAACAACCACAGTCCACAGCACACATGAGAGCCCACCACTTTTATTTTGCAATAAAAGCTGTGTTGGAAGCCCCTGTATGTCCTATTTATTCTGATCCTGTAGTTACAGGAAAGCAGATGTTATGTCAGTGTTAAGTGTCAAAGTGTTTTCAAAGTCTTCCATGAGTATTTAAGTATCTAAACACCGTGGGGAAAATTTGCCCAGATGACAGCTGAGAGAACATAGCAGCATAAGAAAGGCAAGAAAACCATGAAAGTCAGATAAGATGTCATGGCAGAGACATCAATGTATGGAATTTGGGTGTAGAGGCACATAGATACCTGTGTATATGTGGAATCTGACCAGAACTTTTACTTAAACTGCCCATGTAGCTGAAATAGAAAAATTAAAGTATTGTGTCTTGCTTTAAAAAATCTCTTTTTCACATTCATCCCTATCTTTCACTGAAGGTCTCTATCCAACTTGTTAAAGTCCCTTTTTGCTCTAAGAATAACAGCAGCAGGAGGAAGTCTTGATGATCTCAAAGGTCTTTTCCAACCTAGTTAATTCTGTGATTCTGTAAGTCAGGTGGCTTAATTGCTGTGCCAATAGGTGGAGAAAGCAAGTTTTCCACAGGAGTATTTCCTTGCCCTATCTCCCTCTGTTGCAGTACTGTAAAGGTGAGGAGTGAACTTCATGAAAGGAAACAGGTCAGGCCAAAACCTGGTTGTTGAGAGGGAGGAGAACCCGGAGTTTTGAAAAGGGAAGAATCTGTGTGTGTAAAGTGTTTGTGCATTATTTTTTATACAAAAACGTGTTTTACATATTGAAAAAAATACATATTTTTCCTTTTTGTTGAGCCTTTTAGTCATAGAGCAAAGAAATAAAATCTAAAAGCATTTTATTCATTCTGGGTTTTTTTCTGTGATCTGCCTTGTCACAGAATCTCCCATCTTCAAGGATTTCTGTAATGAGTATCAGCAGTTGACTCCATATGTGGTCATTTTTTTTGTGGGTAAATTTTATTGATCAAAGGGCTTTTTTAAACTGGACACAAGCAGAGTCTGATATGCTATCTGCATGCCATGTTGCTGTTGCCAAATATTCACTGGTTTGTGTTGGGCACAATCTGAAACACTTTTGGTCTTCACACGTCACTATTTTTATAGTCTACTTTTTGAAGACAGACACACAGCAGGCTTACAAATGGTCATTACAATTTGTTTAAGCACAGCTTGAACTCTGGCTGTTTATTTCTATGAAAGGTTAATTTTACCAGATGGCTACACTGTAATTTGAACAATCTCAGTGTCATCTTCATTGTACTCAAAATTTAAAGAGCACATGGAGGAAATTTATACACCTACATGTGGTAAACACTAAAACATTTCCATTGCATGAAGGAATCTACTGAATTTATATATGGTATTTTTTGCATGTGTTGTTTTTTTGTGGAGGATGCGTTTTTGAATACTGGAAATCAATGTGGTGTCAGTTATGACACTGATGACAGTGACCTTTGCTGATGGGTAGAAGGTTTTTGGAGTTTTTTGGGTTTTGCTTTTTGGTGTGTTTTTTTTTTTTTTTTAACAGCTGTAGCATGATTTTGATGGCTTCTTTGACAGTTGATTGATCTTTGACTCTTGCCTGCAGCACTGTTAATCTGAGGCTGGAAGAAAAGTGACAGTGACAAAAGTGATGGCTTTGAAATAAGTCTAATTGTATTTTCTCTTCATGGGATAGTCCAGCTCAACATCAGCCTTGTGATAACTAGCAGTATCTCATACATGGGTAGTATCTTGGTTTGGCATTGCAAACTGAAAAAAAAAATTACAACCCCCCTAAGATCTGAACACAAACCAAGTTCCCACCTCTCTCTTACCTTCTTGAACCCAAATGACTGCCTTATGTCTGATGGAGCAACCACAAAGAACTCCATTTCATTCCTTTTGTTTCCCAAATTTTGGGAAGATTTACAGTGCACCAACGCCTATTAGCATAATTGCTGCACAGCTAATAGTATCATTTAGAGTTGCTCTTACTTGTGGTGTTTCAATTTCTTGTTTAACAAGGAGCCATCTAAAGAATATTAATTAAAGTTATGATTGCACAACTAAGCAACAAAATTGAAAGACGTGTCGCCCGAGAGATTTGACAAAAATCTGTAATTAAACTGTTCTTTGCTAACTTCATAAGCATGTTAATAATTGGTTGTCTCTACTGTTGGATACTGGCTGAGGGGATTTCTTGCTTTATTGTGTATTTGACCATAATGTAGGTGTTCAGCACATCAGTAACCTCTGTCATGAACTTCTTTATGCCTCTGGTTGCTTTCAATTTTAGGTCTTCATATTTGGACTCTGTGATTTTGTGTGTTCATGAATATTTTAATGTTAACTTGGAAAGTCTTTTTTCTGCTTTGGTTAAGCTTTTTTTTTTTGGGGGGGGGGGGGGGGTGGTTTTGTGTTGTTGGGTGGGGTTTTGTTTTAGTTTTGGTTTTCTGTAGGTTTGTAGGTTCTGCTCTGCCTTCAGAAAATTCCAAAAGAAATTTAGAGCCTTTTGTCTTTTAACTTTTGGCAATTTTTTTTTTCAATTATTTTGCCTGTTGAAGTAGAGATGAATGTTCACCTTTTCTGATACCAAGCACACAAATATTTCAACACCCCCACCTCCTGGCATGGTGCTGTTTATTTTGCTGGATGGCCAAGGATCAATGAGATTTGGACAGAGGGCAGGAGCTGAGGCACAGCAGGAGGACACAAGACTGTGCTGGAAGAGTATAGGTGGCTAAAATAACACAGTTAAGTGTAATTTGCTGCTGCATGCATTTTAAAAGTTCAAGCTGTGTCCCTGAATGGAGAAAAAAGCATTTAGCAAAGCTCAGGGACTGAGTTTTCATCTGTGTAAGAGATGACAACGAGAGTGGAAAAATATGTCAGTAAATTTGTGACTAGCTGAGAAATCCCATTGTAGGAAAATTGAGATTTTCTGGAATTTATTATTCTGAGTAGTTCTGGCAGAAACAAAGTGACACAATCTTTTGGAAATGTCAAAGCTATAATTTTAACTTCAAAAAATATTAAAGGATGTCTGTATAAAAGATAATGGAATGAAGGTTGTAATAATCATCATGAAGATGGTCTGTTTTGCTGCTACACTCCAGGTTACAATGGTTTCTCAGGATTTGGAAGATGCAGTTTCCCAAATCTGTGGAGTGCACTCAGTAGCTGCATCTACACTGACAGCACTCGTGAATATTGCTGGAATACCTTCATGTGTGACAAATCTGCAGGAGAGGATTTGTAGAGCAATTTGGATGATGTGGAGACCGTGGCTGTCCATGCTGTGAACTAGTCAGGGGACTTTTGCTTCTGACTAGCTCAGGTCTGGCCCTTTGGACAGGCTCTGTTAGCACCTGGAGTGCAACAGCAGTGCTCTTAATCAGATTTTCCTGCTCGCTTCCATCCCATTCCGTGCACTCCGAGGTTCTGGGATGCACATTCCAGTGAGGAGGGGCACTCCTCCCGTGAGCCAAGGCAGTGCAGGTGCAGATCTGCTCCACCACATCCTAAAGCAGGGCGCTGCTTCCCACGACGCTCCAAGCTGGGAGCAGACACTGTTGTATCCAGGGCTACAAAACTGTGCTTCTGTACCTGCAAACTTGGCTCCATCAACCTGAGCAAGTGCGAGCAGGGGATTTGAGAGGGTGGCAGCGAATGGTGAATGCTCAAGTCCCTCTACCCAGAGCTCATGGAGACAGGAGGAGCCCAGCCTGGAGCTGCCTCAGCAGGGACTCGCTGTACAGCACACGGCTGTCCCCTGCTTGTCACACAGCCCTGCTGCTCCGCCTGCATCAGCCTGCTCCAGCCCGAGCATGGATGATCCTGGGTGATTCCCGAGCCTTTCCTGGAGGGCTGCGAAGATCCTGAAGGGCCTTGAGGGGAAGCCGTGCGAGGAGAGACTGAGCGGAGATTGTACTGCGATTACAGCTGGAGGGGAAGAGGAGGGGCAGGCACTGAGCTCTTCTCTGGGGTGACAGTGACGGGGCCCCAGGGAATGGCCTGAAGTTGTGTGGGGAAGTTTAGGTCGGATATCAGGAAAAAATCCTTCCCCAGAGGAAGGGCGCTGGAACGGGCTCCCCAGGGAAGTGGCCACAGCACCGAGCTCAAGGAGCGCTGGACAATGCTGTCAGGCACAGGGTGTGACTCCTGGGGATGTCCTGTGCAGGGCCGGGAGCTGGACTCGATCATCCTTGTGGGTCCCTCCCAGCTGGGAATACGCTGGGATCTTAGGCAGGGTCTGACACCCGGTGCCTGCCCAGCCTTGACCTGATCTCTGCAGTACGGATTCTGCTCGCTGCGCGGGCTCGGGGTCCCGCCGGCTCGGGGTCCCGCCGGCTCGGTCCCGGCAGTGCCCGGCCCGGGCGGGCCCCGCAGCGCCCCCGCCGGCGGCACCCGCTCCTCCCTTCCCGCCGTCCCCGCCGCGCGAGGCGGGGAAGTCTCGCGAGCGCGGGCTCGCGGCGCGGCTCGCGCGCTGGTTGGCGGCTCCCGGCGGGACGGGCCGGGCCGGGCCTCGCTCCCTCCGCCGGCCGCGCTCCGGGAACCGGGAACCGCAGGCCGCCGCCGCCTCTTCCTCCTCCGGCATCCCGGCTGCCGCCCGCCCCTGCCCGCAGCGCGCAGCCCCGCCGGACGCCAGCCCGAGCCTCGGCGGAGCGCCGTTTCCTCCCGGCGGGGATCATGTCCGCCGGGCAGCCGCAGCCGGACGAGCCGCCCGCGCCGCCGCTGCCACCGGGCACCAACACCGGCGAGGCCGCGGGGACGGGGCCGCCCTGCGCCGCCGGCCTGGCCGGGGGCGACATCAAGATGGAGGTGAGTCGGCTTGGCCCGGCGGGGCCCCCCGCTGGCCCGGCGGCAGGTGGGACACCCCGGGCCGCGTGGGGCCGCGGGAGACAATGGAGGAGCGGCCGCGGGGCCGCACCTGGCAAAGCCGGGCCGCGCTCCCGCCCGCCACCCTCCCTGCCGCCCGCAGCGCGGCCCGCCGGCCTGGGGGTGTCTGGGGAGGGGGCTCTGAGGGCTGGGACCCCCTCCCCTCCGCGCAGGGGCCCGGGAGCCGCGCTCTTCCTGCCCGGGGCACGGGGAGGGCGGCGCTGCGCCCGGGGCACGCCGCTTATTTGTTTTCTGAGAGGGGCGGCGGGAGCGAGCCCCCCGCGCACCCCCGGGCTGTCCCTCCGCTCCTGCCTCCCCGAGCCCCTGCCCAGCCTTTGCGCTTCCTGCTCCAGGGCGAGCCAGCCCGGCTCGGAAAAAGCACGAGAGATGTTTGTCTGCTTGTCTGCTGAAGTGCTTCAAAACTTTTTTCTTTTTTTTTTTTTCCTTTTGGGGGTGGGGCGGAAGGCGGTGTGAAGGTTGTCGGAGGGGTGTTTTGGCAACAAATGTCTATATTCCAGAAATTTCAAGGGGTTGGAAGTGATTACCTGGAGATGCTAATTCTATCGCAGCATTGTTTCTTTAATGATAGCAGGAAACTGGTCGGTCCTGCTTTCAGCGCTGGGTGTTCTGTACTCTGAGTCACGCTGGGTTGTCCGACCTACTTGATCTAAATAAATTTGCAAATGCCGTGTTTTTCGGATGAACAAGTAGCCGAAGCACTGTGGGAAATAAATCTTGCTGGAACCTGCAGAAATAGGGCAATTCCGGGCTGGAGTTTAGCGTGTGCAGGCTGAGAAACGCGTGCTCTCCAGGCGCCCGTGTGCGAGGGCTCTTCGTGCTGCCAAGTCCGTTCCTTTTTTACCTTGGGAAGGGATTTCCTGGCACGCCGTGAGGTTTGAGTTGGAATGCCTCGGAGTCGTGAGCATCTGAGAGACTGCTTTCCCTGGTCTCCAGCTAAATTGCAGGGTTTTGTCATCTGTGCAGCAGATGATGAGCTCGGATGCTCCGCTGCTGCGCTTTCCAGGTTAGGCGTTGCGGGAGAAGGGAATTGCGACAGAAGTTCCAACGGTGCTCTGCTTGTGCTCGCTGGATGTTGGCTTAGTCCAGTGAGGGATGAGTAAGAGGATTTGGTTATGACTTCAGAAGAGCTTTAGCCATAACTTCTTATGCTCAGTTCTTTATGTTTTGATTAAACGTTTGTGTTAGGTTTTTCTGTTTCCACATGCCTCACCTGCCAGAGGTTTGTGAGGAAATACCCACTGACAAACATCCTGTTTCTTGCCAGCCTTTGTTTCATTTGTTTCTTAACTTTTCCTGTTCCTTTGTTCTGTACTGGCCAGTAAAGATTGAATTTAGCTCCGTTCTTATTTGGCTCAGTTAAACAGATGGTTAATAAACGCTTGAAAGCATCTAATTTCTTTCATTTTCTCACCCTTCCAAGAGTTATTTTGTAATATGTTACCTTAGCATTGTTTATCAGGGAAGGATCATCTCACTGCTTTTAGGTTTAACAACAGAAGATGAAAATCCAGATGGGAGATGATATGGAAAGAGTTAACCTAGTGACAGAAGAGATAAAAAGGATAAAAAAGCCCTGATCCAAAAGAGTAATTGAAGGCAGTATGTTAAGGATTAGGCAGGAAAGGGAATGAGGGAGGACTGCCCTCTCCCAGCCAACTGGTTTTTCTGTTGTTAGTAGTACCATGGGTCATAAACATTATTTGATTTAGTAAACTACATAGGAGAAAAATACAGTTTCCTAAATTCCTCCTCAGCTTTCACATCAAAACTGCAGTCTGGCTTCTGGTTTAGATTTGTTCCTTTGATACAGAGTGATGAAGGGTTGGGGTAATCTGGAAAAAACCTTGAAATTGCCCTCACTTGAGGCCTGGAGCTGGTGCTGTGACAGTGTGCCCCAGAGCCAGCTTCAGGAGGGGTTGGCTCAGCACCCTAGAAGTGGCAGCTGATCTCCTGGACCACAGCTGTCTCCCTCATTCATGTTGATGTGATGCTTTAATGATTGAGCTAAATCGGATTACAGAGACCCAGCTTTGTCCCTCACCCTGTGGCAGGGATCTTTGATCCATCTCCAGGTAATTGTATTGGAAATAATAGAGAGCTGACTGCTATCTATCCACACCAGGTGCCACAGCCAGCTTTTGCTGCTTTGATGCAATGTGAAACAAGTTTGTTCTCCTTTACATCAGTATCTCCCCTTTTTCAGAAATATTTCTTTTTAATTCTTTTTTATCTCAGGAGTCTTTTGATGATGCATCGCTGGCAAAACAAAAAGAAATCCAGGAAACAGATCCTACATATGAAGAGAAAATGGTATGTAATATTTGGGACTGTGTACTATTCAGTACTTATGCACTTATTTAAAATGGATTTGAGTTTTCTGTTCGCTGTATTCTGTTTGAAATATCTTAACTGGATTTATAAAGATTTGTCGAGGTATTTAAAAATATTTAAGTAACTTAAAACAAAAAATATCCAGAACACCACTCCTTGGACCATTCTCCTTTCCAGCATTTTAGTTACCTATAGAGTAGTCCATCCTGTCAGCCAGAGGGATTATAAAGAGTTGAGCATTCAGCTTCTCAGTCCTAGAAAAAGATTCTCAAGGAATCTCTTTGTCAAACTTTGATTAGATAGAGTCCTCAAGTTTCTGAAGATGAGTGGTGTGTTTCTGTGCTTCACAGGTTAGAAAGGAGAAAATTTGCTGTTTCCTTATTTTTTATTTTTTAATAGATTTTATAATGTAAGAGATGGAGTCACCCATTCCTCACCATCTCATTGTAGTTTCTTTCTCAGTTGCTCCGTTTGTCTTTCTTCCTGTTTGTAATTCCAGTGTCTGTGACTCCATGTGGAATTTCTTCATAGGAAAGTGAAACTGATTCTTATAATTTACTTCTTCCTGTGTTATTTCTTCTTGCCACTGAAAATAACTCCGTCATCTTCTGCATATTTCTTCGTGCTGCTTTCTGGCACACTGAAGGAAGTGAACTTGGAATTGTCTCCTTTAGTCTCTAGACAGACACAATAACGAGGGCAATTGTGTTTTAGAGATGCATTGAAAGAGAAAATGGGAAGAGTTCTCTGTTGGTATGACGATAGCTCAGGGTTGCAGAGTACAGCCTGTTCTTTTCTGTGTCCTGTCTAAAAGACACAGATAATGTTTGTTAGCCCTAAAAGAGCATCCTCAAGTGCTGTGAAAGCAAGTGTTGGGATGTGTGTGCTGGGCCAAAGCTTGCAGAGGATTCCTCACTAAAATTTTAGAATGAGAACCTTCTGCAATGTAGTCTGTATCTCTTCTACTTCTCTTTTGTACAGCAGTAAAAAAAGAACTTAAAAATAAGGGTCAGCAGTTTGAATGGTAGTGAGATCTTACCTAGTTTAAACCTCAGAAGCTTCTACAAAGTAAACAAACAAAACCTGTGAAGAACAGGCAGGAAAACTTAATTTAGTGGATGTGGATAGTGGCTGTGTCATTCAATCTTAAAATATCCTTAGAGTGAGTCTGAGTCCTCTGTGGTACATTGAGACCTCTTTTGTGGTCTCCTTATTCTCTGACACTTTGTCTTCCTGTGTCTTCCACAGTGCAGGATCTGCTCACACTAAGGAGGAGAACACTCACAGAGCTGCCATTGCTCTTGCAGAAGCCTGGAACATATGTTCCTTTTTACTAAGAGAACTGACTTCCTGTAGCTGTGCTGCAAGTTGCTAAATAGCAGGTTATGCTGTGGCAGCTGGCAGAATGTCAGAGTGGTTACTGTTAGCCTTGGAGCTGTTTTGGGCTTGTTTGTCTGTTCAAAGTTTGGTGTGGCCCTGGCAAGGTGTGTTAATTCCAAATGGAACCTGTCTCAGAGAAGCTGAACCTTTCAGATACTGTCTGCTGTAATCTTTCTTGTGCAGCAGAAACAGCAGCTCCTATCAGAGGGGACAGCCTGATGAGTTAGGCTGGGCATGTCTAAGGTCTCTGCTGCTGAAACAGATGTTCTGGCTTGTGGCTATGAGCTGCTCTGCTCTCACTGCCCCCTTTGATGCCAACACTGTTGCTTATCTGACAGCGCAGGGAGGTGCTCTATCTCACTGAGCAGGTCACCAGTGCAGTAGGGAGCAGTCATTGCCAGTCTGGTGAGACACGAATTAGAACAGTGAAGAATCCTGTGTGAGATGGTCAGGGGAAATTTCTAGGAGTGGGACTATCACTTTTGATAGGAGAAAGTTGAAGGGGACTCTGGCCTATCCAGTGAGTCTTGTGCAATCTTTGTGCCAAAGTTAGATTTTAGTCTTGGCACAGATCTGTCTCACAGCTTCGATCTTGTTGCGTAGCAATGATGAGCTTTGGCCCCAAAAAAAAGCATCAAATCTGTCAGCAAGGTATGTTGATGTTACTCATGTCTTCTTTGGTGTTGTGTGATGTGTATAAAGTAATGTGAATCTATATTTAAAAAGTGTTTGTTTGCTTTTTGTTTTGAATGAATACATACTGGAATGTCTCACGCTTGTTCCTTTTAATTTTCCCTTGTCACCAGCAAACAGACAGAGCAAACAGATTTGAGTATCTGTTGAAGCAGACTGAGCTCTTTGCTCATTTCATTCAACCTGCTGCTCAGAAAACTCCGACTTCACCTTTGAAAATGAAACCTGGGCGTCCACGAATAAAGAAGGATGAGAAACAGAATTTACTGTCGGCTGGCGAGTGAGTGATGACACACAGGCTGACTTGTACTATAAATAAGATTTTATTGTGCTTCAAAAGTGGAAGTTGAACTTGCTAAGCTTTTGTCCTGTGTCAGTGTGCATGTGCCTTTTTTTTTCAACTGCCCACCTGTAAATTGAGGATTGCTTAAGAACTCAAGGAGTTACAAGAGGTTTGTGCTGTTGCTAAAGCTTTCCAGCATGAAGAAAAGCAGGGGCAGAAAAGTAAGGCAGTTGTGGCTCTAATTGGTAAGAGCTCATGGAGAGCATCACTGTGCAACATCTTGCAGGCTGCTTGAAAATTGTAAGTCTAGAAATTTGGATTGCCTTCATTGCAGCTTGTGTTTGTCAGGTGCAGCAGAACTTAAATGCAGTGTTGTTCCCTGTCTTGTAGTAAAGGCCAGTACTGATGCCCACGTTAATCCCTTTCCAGTCACTTTGGGCTGGTATTTGAGCCTGCTGAACATGAATTCTAGTGAAGATTCTTGCTAGAAATTTCTTTGAGTGTTTGCATTCTGTGTTGTAATATATACATTAGATTTTATTTTGCAGCAACTTGATGTCTTTTCAGTTTCTTCACAACCTTTCTTGGACTTTTCCAGCTATCGGCACCGTAGAACAGAGCAGGAAGAGGATGAGGAGCTGTTGACAGAAAGCTCCAAGACAACAAATGTTGCACTCGATTTGAAGAATCTCCATCATGTATGTTTCCTTCCTTTTTTTTTTTTTTGCCCCTTTCGTTTTCTTTAAAATGTTTAAAATTAACTTGGTTTGCATACTCTCTAAGGTAGTGAAATAATTTGGTGGGACAGGAGAGGGAGGGAAAAAAATCCAGCACCGATCTAGTGGTACAAAATGTATTGGTGAGGAACTGCTTATTTTCATTCAGGCTAGAAAAGTTGATCCAGTGAGTCTTGTCCCTTAGAAATCCATTGCTATATTTCAGTTAATAGGAAAGAGTTTTTAAGTATGTCATCTTATCATTTTTACATATGTAACCTATATTCTGATATAATTTAAAGCACCTAACAGCTTCCAGTTCATTTAATGGAATTCAGTATCCTGTTGTTGTAATGTTTGACTGTGTTCTGATTTGGACAGTGGTGATAGATTTAGAATTTCCATTTGCTTTGGTTTCTTGCTGAAAACAAAGCTGTTGCAGCAGCTTGTAGAAACCAAATTAACATGTTGCTGTCTCCTCTCTGCATTGTCCTTGAATTTATTGCATTAATTTATTACTTGATTTTGTTCTGTAGCTTTGGTAATCACTGTCAATTACCAGCCAGCGGGTGGTGAAACTATTTCCTAAGTTTTTGTGTATCTTTTAGTCTATTCTTTGATGTCTTTTAGATGTGAAATGGGGAAAGCTGCGTGATTACCAGATCCGAGGACTGAACTGGCTCATTTCTCTGTATGAAAATGGCATCAATGGCATCTTGGCAGATGAAATGGTATGCACAGAGCCCGTGCTCAGGATCACTTCAGAACACATGCAATACATACCATTTTAGTCCAGCAGTGTGTATCTGTAGGGGAGTTTTAATAACACAAAATGCACTATATAGTCTGCCAGTCTTATTTTTCTAGTGTGTTTAAAGTCACTAATTTTAAAAGTGTCAAAGGTTATTTTAATGTTAATAAATAGTGCAGGCAGGTTTCAAAAACAGACCTATGGAAGGGAGTCTATGTCATCCTTCAGGAACATGAGGTTGGTGGAGGGAGTTGTTCCACATGATGACATGTCCTCTGTTTTCTTTCTCTGTAGATTGCAGGTGTTTTGTTATGGTATTCTCCAGCTGCCCTTGTGAGGAGAGTGTCACATATGAAAAGAACATCAAATGTGGAAACATTTTCTGTTGTTAGGCCACATGTAGATACCAGGAGATGGGTGTCCTCTGTGGGCTGATGTCCACAGACAGCTACAGCAGTGGGAATTTTTGTGGGAAAAATGATGCAAAGATAGATGTAGCTGGAGAGCTGTGTTAAAAGTTCTCATTCACCATGACCATGGGTGTTTCAGTTGGCACTGGCCATAGTAGCTTTTGCTTCTGCTTTTTATTCTTTTCCCCCAAAAGAAGGGATGAATGCAGTAGAAGGTGTAGTATTTGAAAGGCAGGTTTTTTACTCCCTTAATAATTTCAGATGT